>NC_134494.1:38563840-38618840 GCF_040206685.1 Ascaphus truei
ACACTGCACGCTGTGTGCTAGATGGTCACATTTCTCAACCACCGATCGAAACGGCTCTGTGCAGAGAACACTTGGCCTCATCACAAGCAGCATAAGCAGCACCAGCATATTGAGCTGTCTGTTATCCTAGTTGAATCCCTGCACACCAAGTAATAGCACTGGAGCAATTCTGTGAAAAACAAATATAACCCATTATATATATTGTGACAAAATACCCCTTTTTGTCTGAAGGGTTCCTGTCTGGGAACCTTAAAACTCCACGGTCTTCTAGGGTAAAGCACACTCACAGGACCATCCAGCTCTGGTTTAAGTGCTTTAGTTTCTTTGTCACTCCAGCAGACAAAATCAAGACAAACAACATAATCAAATAAATCTTAGCTCTATCTGAGCATTAACGAGACAGCAATTTTCTAGCCATCTTTGGGTGGCTTTCCCACTTACCAAACAACAAAACACATCCCATAAACCAGGCCTGTTGCAGGCCAGTGCCTGTCTGTAGCACCCAGCTCTCTCAGCTGGAATGAGGAGAAAACTGATCTCACCTGCGCTTTCTTACACTCTGTTAATTAAGGCCAGGTGATCTGCACCTGGCTTCATTTGCAAAACCTTCCCTGGGCCTTTAACCCTTAGTAGGGATAGGTATAATTTGCAAATGCAGGGCTTATGTCTCTCCCATCCCCAACTTCACCCACCTTTCCTCTCACAATATACATTGGTCAGTTATTATAAGCCAATATGTCCATTTTTAGATGGAAGCCCACATCCTTTCTACCAACACTAACACCCCCTCTCCGTATGATATCTTTTACACTTATTGCACATTTATCCTGTTGCTAAATGTCCACCCCATTGTGTCTCTCCCTCCATGTCAATTCCAATGTAAGGATGGCAAACAACTGCCCACACCGACAGCACTGTATACATGCAAACCGTTACTACTTCTGTTTTCTCTGGGGCACATTTAAGATGGCTGCCTTCACATTTTCCGCACGCCAGGACCCTTTCTCTCTCCGCACAGCAATGGGAAATCTGGGGTAGCCATGGAGACGCCCCCACGCTGCTCAAGGGCTGCGTTTTCCAACACTGAATATTACGTTGACATTTAAGTTTAAAATTTTAAAAAAGCGAGATTAAGTAGTCACATGGGGAGAAAACTTCTAGAAGCGATTGGGGCGCGTCACAGTGAAATCGCCTCAAGCAGAAAGCAAGCGTGACTCTGCTGATAAGGACACCCTGCGTGTGGGTGTTAAAAAAAGAAGCCCCGATTCATTTATGTGATATCCGTCAGTGTATTTATCCCCAATAAAGAACGCGCACATTAAGACGCCACCCTTGCGTTGCCTTCAATTAAAGGAACCACCGACTATTTCTTCATGATCCAGGAGTTTGATTGACTTATTTAAAATAGGCCCTAGGTGTATAGTACCACGGGGCAAAACAGGCCTTGGACTTTATCAGAGAGAGCCATCACCTCCACGGAAGTATATATACTGCAGGACACAGTCCAAGACATTTTAGAAACATTTTGCATCTGCCCAGTTTCACTTGCAGTGAAACCTCATGTTATATGTGTAGGGGCGGAAATAATCCATCTTTAAAAAGTTGCATACTATTAGTTTGGAATAAAGAATACCAGCAAAACTGTGGAAAACAGAGGGTTATGTTCAGCTCTGCGTACATCTATAATGTCCCGCAAGGCTCTGTTCTGGGGCCCCTACTCTTCTCAGTGTTCATTAATGATCTTCCCACAGCTTGTAAGGGAGCCTCAATACACATGTATGCAGATGACACAATCCTATATGCACACAGCCATAGCCTCTCTGACCTTCAACACATACTTCAGTCTGACTTTTTGAGACTCGAAAACTGGATTTCCCAAAACAAACTGTTTTTAAACACTGACAAGACTGTAACAATGGTATTTGGGACCAAGACTAAATTTTTAAAGCTGCCAGCGACTGAGCTCCAGATTAGAACCAACGCTAACACCACCCTAACCCCTGTCACTAGTTTTAAATATCTGGGCATATGGTTTGACTCCCACTTAACATTCGGGATGCACATTGATACCCTGACAACCAAGACCTATGCCAAACTAGGGGTACTTTACAGGAACAAATCCTCCCTAAGTCTCCTGGTCAGAAAGCGTATCGCACAGCAGATGCTAATGCCAATTATTGACTATTGAGACATAGTATATGGCTCGGCACCTGAAACCCACCTTAGCAAACTTGACACCATCTACAATTCAATTTGTCATTTTGTTCTCCAATGCAACTACAACACACATCACTGCGAAATGCTCAAAGAACTAGATTGGTTATCACTCGAGTCTAGGCGCAAAGTTCACCTTTCCTGTCTTGCCTTTAAATTCTTTATGGGCAAGCTACCCATCTATCTGAACAAGCTCCTAACCCCTACCACACGCAGCACTTATCACTTGAGCGCAGACTCCAAAAGACTGTTCATGGTCCCAAGGCTCAACAATGTATCCGGCCGTTCCTCCTCTTACCGTGCACCCCAAAACTGGAACAACCTACCAGAGACTCTCACATCCACCACCAGTTTAAGTTCTTTCAAATCTAAGGCTGTCACACATTTTAATCTGGTCTGTAACTGTTTCATACGCCCATAATATATATTTTCTTTAACTGTGCACGCAATGTCTTGTATATAATGTATACCCTGTTCATTTATGTAAGTGTATTTGTAACCATGTATTATTTGTCTTAACTCTGTGCCCAGGACATACTTGAAAACGAGAGGTAACTCTCAATGTATTACTTCCTGGTAAAATATTTTATAAATAAATAAATAAATAATGATGCGGTTAGAAATGTATATGTTCTGCTCCGTGTAGATCTATAATTACGCAGTTAGAAATGTATCTATAAAAATCACACATCTCCCCTTACACGTCTGACCTGCCTCCCCTGTTTGTGGATTTTAGAATTGTCTATTTACAGCTGAACACAAGCTCACCATTTACATGAGTGTTTTGTGTGTTTCATGTAAACATTAGCTGAAAGTACAGGAATTCTAAGAAACCAACCTCATCCCTCCTCTCCTCCCACACCTTCCTCCTCCTCTCACCCCTTCTCCCTTCTCTAAAAAAAACATGGCAGCACCGATTAGGTTTGCAAAGTTGCATCTGGAACAATGTCCTTTGGACAGACGAGACCAAAGTGGAAATGTTTGGCCATAATGCGCAGCGTCACATTTGGCGAAAGCCAAACACGGTGGTGGAGGGGTGATGATTTGGGCTTGTTTTGCAGCCACAGGACTTGGGAACCTTGCAGTCATTGAGTTGACCATGAACTCCTCTGTATACCAAAGTATTCTAGAGTCAAATGTGAGGCCATCTGTCCAACAGCTAAAGCTTGGCCAAAATTGGGTCATGCAACAGGACAATGATCTCAAGCACACCAGCAAATCTACAACAGAATGGCTGAAAAATAAAAGAATCAAGGAGTTGCAATGGCCCTGTCAAAGTCCAGACCTCAACCCGATTGAAATGCTGTGGCGGGACCTTAAGAGAGCTGTGCATAAACAAATGCCTGCAAACCTCAATGAACCGAAGCAACGTTGTAAAGAAGAGTGGGCCAAAATTCTTCCACAACGATGTGAGAGACTGATAAAGTCATACAGAAAACGATTACTTCAAGTTATTGCTGCTAAAGGTAGTTCTACATGCTATTGAATCATAAGGTGTACTTACTTTTTCACACATGGCTTCTCCATTTTGGCTTTATTTTTGTTAAATAAATCATGACACGGTGTAATATGTCATGTGTTGTTGTTCATCTGAGGTTGTATTTACCTAATTTTAAGACCTGCTAAGGAACAAATGATTGTTATTATGTCCTGATATGTAAAACCATAGAATTCAAAGAGGGTGTACTTTCTTTTTCACATGACTGTATATGAGTAGTACATTTACACTTCCTCTTTAACGGTTGTAGAGTGAACAGACAGAAATGTAACTACTGATGCCAGAGAAGCGACGTCGCAAACTGATTTACGTGTTCCAGAGTCATTACTAGAACATGAGGTTCTGGGAGACACCATTGGCTGGATATAAACTTTACGTATTAACCAGTTCCTTGCTAGAGGGCCTTGTAGTGGGCCAATGTGGACTTGCATGGACATCTCTGCAGCCCGCATATAAATTGAGAGCCGGCGTAGGCTGTGATTATACAGAAAAACACGCGCGACACTGTGTGTAGCAGCGCCGGGCGCCTGACAAACAACATTCATAATAGCTATTGCAGCGCTTACGCCTGCTGCGGCGTGCGCACTGCGTGGAACTGCAGAGCAGATGTATCCTGGCGTGATCCTCAGATTTGTTCTTTGCTGACGATGCCGCAGCACATGAGCGGTTCCAGTCAATGATTGCAAACCACTCACGGCAACGCCTCCACCACGCCTCCCTGTCTCCGCTTTGCAGTTTCTCTGGTATAATCAAGATGCCGCTCGGTGGCAGCGTAAGTGTGACGTCACCGGATCGCGCTGCCGCTCAGCGGTGTCGATATAATTGAGCCGTTTAGAGTTTTTTTTAAAATAGTTACCATGGCAACTGGAGGATGCACCACCTAGGACGTGCATCCAGAACAGATATGCGCCTTGTTGTGAGCGAGTTATATCACAGATCTTCAGACGTAACCAGCAGCTTTCCTTTACAGCAGTGATTCCCAACAGGAGGGGTGGGAACCCCTAGGGCTTTGTGAGGTGTCTGCAGGGGGCTTCACCCCCAAAAATATATGTAATGGCAGATCCCAGGCAGTATAGCGGGTTCCTGAGCCCGTGTGGGGACTGCGCACTTAGTAAGGCCCCAAACTGCATCTCAGCGTCGGTGGTATAAAGTCATTTCCCACAATGCTTTGCATCCACAGTGGAAAGGCATTGTGGGACGTGACTTTGGAAGCTCCCACAGTGAGTGACAGCTATGCCTCCCCCCTCCCCCCCATGCTGCCTGCACTCACTGAGAGCATTTTGGGACCTTATTAAAGCTGCAGTTCAAGCTCCCATTTTTTTTTTTTTGTTTTTTTTTTACTTCAATAGTTTCATGTGGGCAATCTCTACTTACCTAAAGAACTGCATAGCTGCCGGTCAATTCGTTATCCATCTATTGATCGGCGAAGTTTGGCGACATCTTTAGATCTGGGGAATGTAAATGGTTGCTATAGGAACAAACATGCTTGTTAAAATAGAATACAAGAAAATTGGTCTTTCAAAGTTGTTTTTTTTTTTTAAAACAGAAAATGCTAAAAGTATTTTTTCTTACTACAGAACTGATTTATTAAAAAAAAAACCACACATGCAGGATATTGCCTGAACTGCAGCTTTAAGCGTGTGTTCCCCCCACAACCTCAGGACACTCGCTGCCGGGGATCGCTCACACAGTTTTATTAGCGATAGTCCGATGAGTCCGCGGTTCCAATATTTTCTCCCACAGGTGCAATGTAAGGAAAGTTGGGAAACGCTGATAGATAGAAAGGTTCCGGAATCCCTGACTACCAGAATTACACACCGCGCCGTTAACACTCCTGGGAAGGGACGCGGAAACACATTGATCGCACTGAAATGATTGTGCGAGAGACCCTATGGCTGCCGTGCACTACGGAGAAGCACTTTCCTTTGCCACAGTTCACATGAGTTTACTGTCAAATCTATAATCCTTCGCGCTTAATTAATATCCTGTAAACCTATCGCATCTATTATTGATAGAGCCAGCTGTGCGCTCACAGATACTTCCATGAAGGTGTTAAAGGCGCAGTGCCACTCAGAGTAAGCTATTTGTAATGAACCCGGCGTTACGCGGATCACATACGTCGCTGCAAAATCCTGGGGTACATTTTACATTTGGAGAAATATTGATATAAACGGGACATTAAAAAATGATAAATACCATTTTTTTTTTACAGTAACTGACCCTGACATATAAAACTCCTTAAATAATGTTATATGGGACATATTTACTAAATAGTCCTAAGCCTTTAAGCGCCGTGGGGTATATACACTCAGTATGGGCTGCAAGGTGAAATACGACTGGGCCACCTGTGCTGAAGCAGGGATATCCTAAAAACCTGACCTGTTGGGGGGGGGGGGGGGGGGGGGGAGGGTGATTGGGCTTTCAGTCCGTGCCTTTACTCACTGAGCCGCTCCCCCCCCCCTGTAATTTACAACAAGTCAGGATGAGCGGAGATGAATTACAGATATTCCATGTCTGCAGCACGGCTTTTCTGTGGTTTGTGGTGGGCGTTCCCTGGAGCGAGTTTCATTCCAATGGTCAGAGCACAGGGGTTCCCGTCACATACTCTAAGCACAGCCGGGGATAAGTGACATCCTTACTAAATGTATACATTGTGATAAGCTTACCGTACATACCAAATCAGCAGCGGAACTACCACAGCAGTAGGGTTGCCAGGTGGCTTCTCCAAAAATACTGGACACAATGGTGAAAGGTGCGACGCGCTCCACACACACACACACACACACACTATTCACGGCTCCATGCTGTTTCCTTCTCTCCTTGGCCCCACCTCCAGGTTCCTGACTGGCTGCATTACCCAGCAGCAGCCAATCAGGATGGAGAAAGCTGCTAGCCCCCTAGCAACAGCCCTGCTAGGGGAAATCCTGCCCCCCCCCCAAGCCGGTCAGGTCACTATATCCAGAGAGGTAATACCGAACATATACATGTCCAGTATTACCTCTAAGATTTTACTAGACAGTGTCCAAATACAGGACAGTCCGGTTCAATACAATACGCCTGGCAACCCTAATCCATATGTGCAGCCGAGAACCCCTTCCCTGGGATACGTGGCCTTCCCTGGGATACGTGGCCTTCCCTGGGATACGGAGCCTTCCCTGGGATACTGGGCCTTCCCTGGGATACGTGGCCTTCCCTGGGATACGGGGCCTTCCCTGGGATACGGGGCCTTCCCTGGGATACGGGGCCTTCCGGAAAAGTGTGTGTTGAGCGCGTTGCACCTTTCACCATTGTGTTCAGTATTTTTGGAGAAGCCACCTGGCAACCCTACTGATACGGGGCCTTCCCTGGGATACGGGGCCTTCCCTGGGATACTGGACCTTCCCTGGGATACGGGGCCTTCCCTGGGATACGGGGCCTTCCCTGGGATACGGGGCCTTCCCTGGGATACGGGGCCTTCCCTGGGATACGAGGCAGTGGAGGGAGCCCACCTAGGTGGTCTCAACATGGAGGTTAGGCCCAATTTCCACAGTCATCGCCAGGGTTGGCTCCCTCTATTGTGGCCCCCACGTAAGGACTCGCTCCACAGGTAGGCCCTAGGGGAGAGGGGCCCCCCCGATGACTTGTCATTACCCTGTATCAGATATAGACATCCAGCAAGTCTGTGAGGTTTCTACCATAAAAAAAAAGTGCTTTTAAAGAATTAAATGTATTTTGCCTGATTGCGCTAAATAATTAGCAAAAGGTTCATACTATATCATATTGGAAACAGTCTTTTTTTTAAATAAATCAATTTACATAAAAAAAAGAAAAGGGGGACGATTAGAGGTTTGTAAATGATAATACATTTAAAAAAAAAAAAGTGTTATTCCCCTGCACCATCCCGCGTCTATTACAGTAATTAGAAGGAATGTATCCCCACCCCTGTGCGTTATGTATGTAGCCTACTGATAATATCGAATTGTACGTTGCCCCAATAAAAAGTATAAAGAAACAGAAGATAGTCCAGTTTTCCGTAAAATGAAAATGGAGACATACAAATAGCTGGAATTATATAGTACTTATTGTGAGTTATGGCAAAGGATAGTCCAAGTCCCACTGAAATAAAACGGCTTTTGCTAGCAGGACGCAAGATACAGTACGATATCGCAGCCACATCATTCATTCTCATGTGGGTTAGGATCCATGCTAATAATGTTTTCATTTGCTAACCTGTGTACACAATCATTTAATGTGAATCCAAATGATATTAGTATGCACGTCTGAGCTCTAATGCAGAAGAAAGACGACACATAAGCCTATTAAACATGGCCTGTAGTGGATAATGGACAATTAAGAGACGAGCAAATACATTTCAGCAGAGGTATGTCTGAGGTCGGCCGCAGAACGGAGATCCCATGCAGAGAGGGTTATTATTGCACGAGAGGCCGTTCTTTTTGGGAATTAAACGTTGCTGGACATCCGTGTTCCCAGGGAACAATCCCTTCACGCTGCCATTAAAGCAGATTATATCCAGGCCTGGCTTGGCGTTTGCCTTGTTCTCCTTTCGATTGGTTTTCAAAGGACGCATATTCTGGGACCCTGCTTCACCCCCCACGTATTACACAGCTCAGCCCCTTGCTTGCACATTGCTGGTAATGATCAGTTAGGAGCAAGAAACATTATTATTTTTCACCAACTCTTTACTCTTTCTGGTTTATTAACCCCCGGATGCCTGAGGGGCCTCTGACAGATGGATTTGGTAGCCCCGGGCCTATCACATCCAGGGCCGTCTTAACGCATGGGCACGCTGGGCAGTTGCCCGGGGGCCCCACGAGCATAGGGGCCCCACGCTAATCTATGCACAGACCAGAATGTAACACTAATTTTCCAATCACCCGATCACAACATTCAAATCTCCGCTAACTCGGTAGAAGGAGATAAATGGCGACTTGTAGCGGAGAGTCGGCGTGTCTGCGTTCGCCAGAGAAATGTGGCCGTTTTTATTGCTTGCAATGTTATGGAAGCAGAATATTGTAACGGATTCGCGGGAGGCAATTAACGGTTTTGTTGGCGGTACCAATAAATATAAGTTTATTTTATGGATAAATTACATTTTTATTCCTGCGAGTGGTTGTGTAGGCCGGGCCCAGGGCGCTGCTTTGCCCGGGGGGCCTATAATGCTGTGAAGACGGCCCCGCACACATCCTGTTCTTACCTTACCTTCTAACCAAGGGGTGGGCAACTCCAGTCCTCACAGACCACCAACAGGTCAGGTTTTCAGGATATCCCTGCTTCAGTCTTTGACTGAGCCTGATTGAGCCGCCTATGCTGAAGCAGGGACTGATTGAGCCACCTTTGTTGAAGCTGGGATATCCTGAAAACCTGGCCTGTTGGTGGCCCTTGAGGACTGGTTGCCCACCTCTGTTCTAACCTCATGAGATCCTCCAATTGGTTGAGAGAAGCAGATGCTAAATCCTGGCAGTTTTTGCCTCACTTTTGCACCAGACTTTGATAAATAACCCCCCATCCCCCCCCCCCACCGCCTGAAATATGTTTGCACATAATCCATCTCCTGTACATTACTTCTATGATTATTCTGAACAGATGGAGAAAGAGAAACAATCGCCTAAAAAAAAAAAAAACCTTATCTTTTTTTTTTGCACATCACAAGTCAGAAATTCCACCATCAAGTTAATTATATTATGTACAAAAATAAAGAAATAATGCAGATTTCAGACTTCTACGCTGTCTGACTGGGCGGTCTGATTATTAGAACAGACACAAATTATATTTATATATATCTACTGTGTGTGTATATATATATACTAGCTGAGAGACCCGGCGTTGCCCGGGATGTAAATGCGTAATAGGTAGTATTATTTATAAATCGTGGAACAATAGGTGACTGTTTGTTGTAAAGGTTGGATAATAATATTGAAAAGAAAGATGGAAGAAAATGTAATACGATGTTGTATAAAAATGGTTTATTGTAACCACACCACAGTACAATGTATATTTTGGTGCCATAAGTGATGTAAAAATCTGAGTCGTGTGTCCTGCTAGGGTGTGAGGCGGCGGGTGGCGCGTGGGTTGTGAGTGCTGTCTGTGAGTGGGGGTCCTGCTAGGGTGTGAGGCGGCGGGTGGCGCGTGGGTTGTGAGTGCTGTCTGTGAGTGGGGGTCCTGCAAGGGTGTGAGGCGGCGGGTGGCGCGTGGGTTGTGAGTGCTGTCTGTGAGTGGGGGTCCTGCTAGGGTGTGAGGCGGTGGGTCACTGATGTCGGGGGGTAGGGGCGGGAGGCAGCAGGTGTGTGTGGCGGCAGGTATGTGTCGAGTGTGGCGGGTGTCTGTTGAGTGCGTGCAGCGGCTGTGAGGCGGTGGGTGAAAGGCAGAGGCGGCCGGAGTAAGGGCGGGTGAAAGGCAGAGGCGGGGGTGGGGAGGCGGTAAGGCGGGCATGAAGGCGAAGGGCGGCGGGAAGGGGAGGAGGGGGTGGAGGAGGGGGGCAAGGGGTGGAGGAGGGGGGAAGGGTTAGAGGAGGGGGGGGGAAGGGTTAGAGGAGGGGGGGAAGGGAAGGGGGGGAAGGGTTAGAGGAGGGGGGGAAGGGTTAGAGGAGGGGGGGGAAGGGTTTGAGGAGGGGGTTGAAGTGTGGGAGGGGGTGGGAGGGGAAAGGGTAAAAAGAGGTGGAGGGGGGGTGGAAAGGGGAGCGGAGGGGGGGTGAAGGGGAGCGGGGGGGGGGAAGGGGAGCGGGGGGGGAAGGGGAGCGGGGGGGGGAAGGGGAGCGGGGGGGGGAGGGGAGAAGTGGTGGGAAGGGGGAGGAGGGGGGAGGTGGTGGAAAGGGGGAGAAGGGGGGAGGTGGTGGGAAGGGGGAGAAGGGGGGAGGTGGTGGGAAGGGGGGAGGTGGTGGGAAGGAGGAGGAGGGGGAAGGTGGTGGAAAGGGAGAGAAGGGGGGATGTGGTGGGAAGGGGGAGGAGGGGGGAGGTGGTGGAAAGGGGGAGAAGGGGGGAGGTGGTGGGAAGGGGGAGAAGGGGGGAGGTGGTGGGAAGGGGGGAGGTGGTGGGAAGGAGGAGGAGGGGGAAGGTGGTGGAAAGGGAGAGAAGGGGGGATGTGGTGGGAAGGGGGAGGAGGGGGAAGGTGGTGGGAAGGGGGAGGAGGGGGAAGGTGGTGGGAAGGGGGAGGAGGGGGAAGGTGGTGGGAAGGGGGAGGAGGGGGGAGGTGGTGGGAAGGGGGGGAAGGTGGTGGGAAGGGGGAGGAGGGGGGAGGTGGTGGGAAGGGGGGGGAGGTGGTGGGAAGGGGGGGAGGTGGTGGGAAGGGGGGGAGGTGGTGGAAAGGGGGGGGGGAGGGGTGAGGTGGTGGGAAGGGGGAGGAGGTGGGAAGGGGGAGGCGGTGGGAAGGCGGGGGGTGGGAGGCGGTGGGAAGGGGGGTGGGAGGCGGTGGGAAGGGGGGTGGGAGGCGGTGGGAAGGGGGGGGAGGCGGTGGGAAGGGGGGGAGGGAGGCGGTGGGAAGGGGGGGGAGGCGGTGGGAAGGGGGGGTGGGAGGCGGTGGGAAGGGGGGGTGGGAGGCGGTGGGAAGGGGGGGTGGGAGGCGGTGGGAAGGGGGGGTGGGAGGCGGTGTGAAGGGGGGTGGGAGGCGGTGGGAAGGGGGGAGGGAGGCGGTGGGAAGGGGGGGGAGGCGGTGGGAAGGGGGGGTGGGAGGCGGTGGGAAGGGGGGGTGGGAGGCGGTGGGAAGGGGGGGTGGGAGGCGGTGTGAAGGGGGGGAGGCGGTGTGAAGGGGGGGAGGCGGTGGGAAGGGGGGGGAGGCGGTGGGGAAGGGGGGGGGCGGTGGGAAGGGGGGGGAGGCGGTGGGAAGGGGGAGGGGAGACGGTGGGAAGGGGGGGGGAGGCGGTGGGAAGGGGGGGGAGGCGGTGGGAAGGGGGGGGCGGTGGGAAGGGGGGGTGGAGGGGAGGTGAAGGGGTGAAGGGGGGGGGTGGAGGGGAGGTGGAGGGGAGGTGAAGGGGGGGGAGTGGAAGGGAGGGGGATGGAAGGGAGGTGATGGGGGGGTGGAAGGGAGGGGGGGTGGAGGGGAGGTGAAGGGGGGGTGGAGGGGAGGTGAAGGGGGGGAGGTAAATGGGGAGGTAAATGGGGAGGTGAAGGGGGGTGGAAGGGAGAAGTGGAGTGAGGGGAGGTGAAAGGGGGTGAGGGGAGGTGATGGGGGGTGAGGGGAGGTGATGGGGGGTGAGGGGTGGTGAAGGCCGCTCACTCACCCGTCCGGCAGGTCCCACGTGGATCTGAGGCGGGAGGCAGCGTGTTGTGGCCGCTCTCCCGCTGTGTCCCGGGCGCTCGCTCGCTCGCTCCCCCGCTGACTGTAGCGGCGCCGGGGGGGGGGGGGTATCGGTTAGACACTGACACTGGAGGGGAGGGGGGGTGGAGGGGAGGTGAAGGGGGGGTGGAGGGGAGGTGAAGGCCGCTCACTCACCCATCCGGCAGGTCCCACGTGGATCTGAGGCGGGAGGCAGCGTGTTGTGGCCGCTCCCCCGCTGTGTCCCGGGCGCCGCCATCTTGGGCACTCGGCGCCGCGAGGCAGCCTGCCTGGCCACTGGCTGTTCCCCCGCCGGGGAGGGGGTGAGTTGTAGCGCCGGTGAGGGGGGGGCATGTATATGTGTGGGGGGGGAGAGGTGGGAGATAGAGGGGGGGTCTCGCACGGCCGCTGACACTGGGTGGGGGGGGCGCTGAAGGGGTAATAATAGTGTGTGTGTCCCGCTGACTGTAGCAGCGCCGGGGGAGGGGGGGGTCGGGGTGAAAGCGCGGGAGACACGGGGAGAGGAGGAGGTGCGCGCGGGTGCTGCTAACTGTGAGCCCCGCTAATGTAGGTAACAGTGTGTGTGTGTGTGTGTGTGTGTGTCACTGTGTGTGTGTCTGTCATTGTGTGTGTGTGTGTGTCCCTGTGTGTGTGTGTCCCTGTGTGTGTGTCCCTGTGTGTGTGTGTCCCTGTGTGTGTGTGTCCCTGTGTGTGTGTGTCCCTGTGTGTGTGTGTCCCTGTGTGTCCTTTGGCCCGTCACTCCGCCTCAGGCCAATGAGAGGTGTGCGGGGGCGGGCCAAGGGACCAATCAGATTTCCCCTAGGGACACCGGACATCCAGCAGGCATGCATGCATGCATGCATGCAGGCAAACATACAGTGCTTTCACTAATATAGTATAAGATATATATATATATGTGTGTGTGTGTGTGTGTGTGTGTGTGTGTGTGTGTGTGTGTGTGTATATATATATATATATATATATATATATATATGTGTATATGTGTATATGTGTATATGTGTATATGGTGGGTGAAAAAGGCAACAAGAAAAGAAACCTCCTCCGTATTGCATATAGCAAATAAAAAGGATCACTTGTGAGCACATTCACATGTCTTGGGCAGGTCTGCAACCTTGCAACCCTGCCCCCGCCTTTCACCATTATCATCCAGCATACAGCACTTCCACTGCAGCAAGGGATTCTGGGAAATGACATGCAAATGAGTACACAATGTGTCACCTTTCGTCTGAAAATCCATTGTTACATGGAGCCCATATAAGCTAATGCTCGCTGTTCACACACACACACACACACACACACACACACACACACACACACACACACCTATATATCTATATATCTATATATATACAGTAGATATATATATATATATATATATTATATATATATATATATACACACACACACACATATACTGTATGTGTGTTTTCAAGAATAGGAGAGAAGAAAGAAGCGCAGAGGAACGCCAATGGTGTATTGTCTGATATTTTTTATCTCAAGCGCCAAGCAAGTAATACACTCACATTTAATATCGATGTGAAACAGCCAGTAAAGCTAATAAAGCTTCTCACATGGAGACTTTTAAATGCTGCACCACAGACCTTTCACCACACAAGCTCCGACTCACACAGTTATGCAGCCGTGAGTTCTGTTGGTGACCTGAACAACCAGGTGTACTTGTGATCTTACGTCGGGAACCGGACTCTGATACAATCACATACGTATAATGGATTTATTTATAAAAAGGTTTTACCAGGAGTCTTACACTAAATAACATCATTAATAGACACCTGGATTGATCACAAATTAAATGACGAACATGGAAAGTCAAAGAAAGTTGGATACTGGGGTTTAGCCATTAAAACAGAACTTTATTTTGGGGGATTTAATATATGCAGCATTTGGTTACCGTTAATGTATGTTTTATGTATGTATAGTTTTATTTATGTATCGCTATCCTGGTACATAGCTCTTCATGGCAGTAATAAACGGGACATAATATTACAACACGTAGTGAGTATAAGCGCTTCAGGCATAAAAGTTACACTAGGAAAGGGAGTCCCTGCCCCGAAGAGCTTACAATCTAAGGCTGCGGCTCCGCTGGCGCTGACTGCGCTCACTGACTGAGCTGTGACGTCGCCAGCTCTCCAAGCATGAGCGCCGGGTGTCCTCACTGTTTCGGAAGCGCGCGGGGGGGGGGGGGAGGGGCATTGCGGGCAAATTTAGCGCGCTCAAAAGTGATTTTTTTTGTTTACCCAAGCGCCAGCGTGGGTGAGCGTGTGGCTGCAGCCTAAGGCTGCGTGTATACTATAGCAGACGGAGCGGAACGGAGCGGAGGCGCGCGCACGCTGCGCGTTCACATCTATGGTCCTCTTTGAGGATGCCTATAGATGGCACCAGCGCGCACTTCAGACAGAGCTGGCAAAGGCGCGAAATAGAAGGAGACAGAGCCAAGGGATTTTTGGCGCGATGGAATGATCACGTGACCTGTCTCCACCAATCAAAGTGAAATTATATTTTCAAAGTGACGCCATTTTTTTTTGTGTATGCCGGTGGTAAACACACACAACACAAACAACATACACAACACACACACAATTAAAGTTAATTTCCATACCGGGGGAAAGTGAACTTGTTTGCACAGTGCTTCAGAATCTGAAAAAATGCCCGTGGATCGGGATGTGAGGTAGGGAAGTGACGTCCGCGCCGGAACGTCATTGCCACGCTTCCAAATTTTTATTGCCACGCCTCCAAAGCGCGCCCGCTGCCTACCCTGCAAAGCCATGAAAAAGCTCGGGCTTTAGCAAGAGTATCGCAGCGTGGGTGTGCCTCCCCTCCGTTCCGTCTGTGTGAGTATAGACGCAGCCTAAGTGGTAAGTGGGGAGAACGCACAGAGACAGTAGTAGGGTGTTATTTATTTATAACATGTTTTACCAGGAAGTAATACATTGAGTTACCTCTCGTTTTCAAGTATGTCCTGGGCATAGAGTTATGATGACAGGCAATACATGGTTACAAATACATAGTCACATTAAGTGAGCAGGGTTACACATTATAGACATTGTTAGAGATAATATATATTATCGGCGTATGTAACAGTTACAGACCAGATTAAAATGTGAGACAGCTTTAGTTTTAAAAGAACTTAAACTGGTGGTGGGTATGAGAGTCTCCGGTAGGTTGTTCCAGTTTTGGGAGATTAGACAGAGGAAGCGGGAAGCCCAAGGGAGAGAGGGGTCATCAATATGGCACTTGAAGTCCACAAGGAGAAGAACAGGGGAGTCGGAGGAGAGAAAGAAGGAGAGTCTGGATTCAAAGTGAGAAAGAAATACAGAATGGGGGCGAGTAGAGGTAGGTGGGTGATAGATGACCGCCACCTGGAGATGGAGAAGAGAAAAAAGCTGCACAGTGAGAGCCTCAAAGGAAGGAAAGAGAGAGAGAGGGATAAGAAGGGTTTGGTAACAACAGATTGAGGAGAGGATGAGTCCCACGCCTCCACCATCATCTAATGAAAACTAATTACCTAAGCTGCCGATTCATTCCCCTGTGATCCATCAGCAAATAGCCTGCTCTCTATGTACACCTAATGGCCGACTTTGAATCAATTCTTTCGGTCAGTGGAACGCAACAACTACAATATAACCTTATATTACTAAGGGTAACATTGTCTATTGTTACAGTTTTCAGTTCAGCCATAGTTTCCTGCTGGGAATACTGCAACACTTGGGATAATTTGTTGCAGAAGCTCTTGCATTGCTGGGCTCAAAAAATATGTGTTCCAAAGCCTACTATAGAATCCAAAGGAAAAGATGCTCGATACATAAAAAAAAAATAATTAAAAATGGCATTAAGAGTTGTATTTGAGAAAAAAAATTTCAGTAAGTTATTATTTAAAAAAAAAAAAACACACGCCATAAGACGTTGAATGTTTTCCTGCTTTAAAAACAGCGATTAATAGTACATTCATTTGCCCTACTTTATCACACACAAGAGTAAAACCGTAGAGCATGTTGAGCCAACGTTTCGTCAGCACCCTTGGCTATCATCAAAAATTCCACTGATGATATCTGGTAACTGAGACATTGTTTCAAATACAAATAATAGCAGGGTCTGCATGGGCTTTTATGTGCTTACAATTCCCATTATTTGTACATTGTGAAAAGTGCTCTCAAATCCGATCTAGGACTTGCAGATAGCAAAGTCCGATACACACCACATTCCCTATGGAGGATGTTTATTCTGGCCTGCAAGTAACGTTTGTTATTTGTCCAGACTTGGTGATGCAGTTGGCGGTTTCGCTGCACTGTGTTAAGGACAGCAGCTTCCAAGAATATCTTCCTCAGACAAGCTGTTGAGTGGGCGCGCTGTTACCGTGATGGATGAGACACGAAACACACTGCACAATAACCTCACATGTACTGCAACATTTGGGTAACACGTTTGCATTTCTGCCACAAAATGAGTTCGTTTCTTTAAGCGTTTCATACCAACTTCTATTGTAAGTGAAATGTTTCCCCATGATGCAACCTCACAGTTTAAATGACAAATTCCTCTAAAATAAAGTGCTGTCATTGTGAATGCAAATCACTGGGTGCCCTTTGTGTAGGGTTCTAGCTTGATCTTGTATGTAGACCGTACGTAGAATTTGCACCTCACACTTTCAAAAGAAGTCTCTTAGATGCCAGAAAAGGTTGGCGCTTTTAACACAGTAATTAATAATAATAATAGCATGTTCTTGTATAGCGCTGCTAGTTTTACATAGCACTTTACAGAGACATTTTGCAGGCACAGGTCCCTGCCCCATGGAGCTTACAATCTATGTTTTTGGTGCCTGAGGCACAGGGAGATAAAGCGACTTGCCCAATGTCACAAGGAGCCAACACTGGGAATTGAACCAGGTTCCCCTGATTCACACTCAGTGCCAGTCAGTGTCTTTACTCACTGAGACGCTCCTTCTCCCATACCTCTGATAATACCTCTGTTACCCCAGCAATCTGGAATGGTACTCTCGTGGTTTATTATTAATTCTTGAGATTAAATAATCTTAGGGCCAGAGAGGGAATGAGAACCAGGAAGGGAAATATGAAGATATAAGACTCTGATACAATCAACACTTTATTGGGTATATGAACCTGATCATAGATTGTAGGAAACTTTTACTAACAAGAGTGCTAGAAAGCTTTATGCTATAGTGATGGTAGACTGGGATGAATCGTGTATACATGTGTAATGTTCAAAATTGTACGTTGAAATGGTTAGAAATATTGCTTTGAAGAAAGACACCAACATGTTCCCCATACAGAATAAACCGTGAAGCACAAATCCCTGAAAAAAAACCAGCTATTTTGCGGGCGCTTACATCAAAATTTCCATGACAACCTCTGAATGAGACGGAGCCTCACCTTGCCGACTCCTGTGGCTGCTTTGTGATGGATTTATTCAAGTTGTCTAAATGTCTCACGACTCGGGGTTTATAAATGCTTTTATTATTTGAAATGACTCAGGACAATATGTTTTCATTTTAACAAAGAGAATTTGTGAAGGGTGTTTTTAAAAAAAACAAACAGATTCCAGGCTATTTTGTATGGGAGGTCAGAAGCCTTAGTGCAACGTCGTTACGGCTCTCCGTCTGGACGCAGCATGCTGTCCATGTTATCCCGTGGCCCTGGCTTCTGGCAATGGGTGTTTTGTGTGTGGAACAGTCAGTGAGAGTCAGCAGAGACCAGCTGCTCTGCTCAGGAACTGTTACTAAATAACGGAGATTACAGTATTCAGGGCTGGGCTGTTGTCTTCATGTATTCCATTATTCACTGTAACTTCTGTGGAACATCTCCCTATGAATATCCAAGGGCACCACAGTCATACACAGGGCATGATCCAACGTCATCGATTTTGAAGGAAGATTAAAAAACAAAAACATTCTGGGAATGTTACAGTCACAATTACTGCTCACAGTGTTAATATCCACTCCAGGGACAGAACTTCTAGGTAGATGTCTACTCTGAGTAGCTCTGGTTTAATTAGTACATGGACGTCGGCATCTGGATCCTGATGTTAAAGTTTTCCCTAGAGAATCATGGAAGGGCTTTAAAGAGGCAGGCCAAGCAGGTTAAAAAAAATGAAATATATATATATATTTTTTTTTGTTTTTTTTTTTTTATTTTAATATATGCAGCCTTTGATTATCTTTATTGAAAACGAATTACCTAAGCGGTCGATCGATTCTTTCTCCCGTGATCCGATCAGCAAAATCCTGAATCCTGGGGTTCACTAAATGGCTGCATTTGTTTCAAACAATCTTTCAGTCAGTGTAACTCAGCAGCTACAATGTATTCTTATATTACTTAGGTAACATTATCTATTGTTACAGTTTGCAACTCAGACCGCTGGGAATATTGGCAACAACTTGATCACAAACAGGAAAGTGTTACAAAGATCTTGCACTGCTGGGGAGGTGTTTAAACCCCCCTATAGAAATCAAAGGATGCTCAGTATATTAACACTCATTAAAAATAGCATTAAGAGTTGAATTAGAAAAAAAAAAGTAGTAATATTATCTAAAACTACAGGACTGATTTATTTAAAAAAAACAAAAAAACAACCCACGTAGGATATTGCTGGGATTGCTCCTCTTACTGCTAGAAAAGACACATTGAAGAGAGAATGTCTCTGTTACGCTCTTTTGGGCAATGAATGTTGATGTCTAGGATAGAGGCCTTATGAAGGGGTCGCTCCCTGTAACGTTATGCCGGTCAGGGAGGAGGTCTCTTTGTATGTTTTATTTATTATTTATCCATTGTTTTCTATTGGAATATATATATTTAGGAATTTGGATATGTTTCGCGTGTTCAGCGTGCTATTTAAGAAGAACGGATATAGATAAAATACATATTAATGCACTAGATGATTTGTCACGGTGGGCGTAGCATTGGGGCTTTCTGTCTCTTGTTGTATACATAAGGTCACCGACCCAGCAACTCTCCAAATGACACATATATATAAATATACAATGTGGTGGCTTTGAGTTATGTGCTGTGTATGCAGCGTCCTATTTACGTGTATTACTGCTGTGAAGCGCTATGTACATTAATGGCGCTATATAAATAAAGACATGCATACTGTACATGTACCTGTTTTGGGCTAGTTTTGCCAGTGGCAAACTCCTGTGCTTGAACCTCATTTATTTATTTATGGGATTAGCATTTGTTTTTCTTGTGTTGAGTGCTCCCTCTTATTGATATTTTTTGCCAAGTAAGTGTGACACACAGCAGCACGTTATATACCTACCGAATTAACAAACACTGCATCCTGATGTCTCTGCCTCTCCCACACACCCCCCGGGACCCCAATGTGCCTGGGCAATGTATCACACCTCTGCACAGTGCTGCCCACTTCTAAGCACAGTATTGCAGGTCTCACTAGCAACACAGTGTGCCTATTTTAGTAATACTAGATAAAAGGTGCTCTGTTATGGGAACATGAGGATTCATTTCTGATTAGTTTCCCATGTATCTTAGATTTCACACTTTTCTGTTCATCCTGTCTTGCTCATTTGGTATGTTTTCACTTAGATTGTAAGCTCTCCGGGCAGGGATTTCCTTTCCTGTTTTCTGACTTTGCTGCACTTACTGTATTATAATTCCCTGTAATATATTGTCCTTGTAAAGCGCCGGGTACACTGTGGGCACTATATAAAGATATACATATACATATATAGATATAGATATACACACACATGTTTAAGATACTTAACCCATCATTAACAGTTAAGGTCTGGCTTTTAGCATAAATTTAGCACTGTAACTTGCTTTCACAGTGAGAAATATACAGTAGAACAGACATCCAAAACATCAGTGTTACCTATTACTGAGCATTTATTTAACCCTTGGACTAAAGATTGAGTTCATTAACTTGCTCTTGCTTATTTTTAACCAGCCAAAAACATAGAAAGGGCAATTACAATGTGGAACTCATTACCCATGGAGACTCTGGTGGCAAATACAATAGATAGCTTCAAAAAAAGGTTGGACATCTTTTTAGAAAGGCAAGGTATACAGGGATATACCAAATAAGTAAACATGGGAAGCATCATAATTCCTATGGAAGCAGTAAGGGTATACTTAGTTTTTCACACATGGCATCTCCATTTTGGTTTTATGTTTGTTAAATAAATCATGACACGGTGTAATATGTCACGTGTTGTTGTTCATCTGAGGTTGTATTTACCTAATTTTTAGACCTGCTAAGGAACAGATGATTGTTATTATGTCCTGATATGTAAAACCATAGAATTCAAAGAGGGTGTACTTTCTTTTTCACACAGCTGTATATTATTTTTTCTCTACTTCCTGCCCCTTTTCCCCTATGGAAAACAATATTATAACCCCCCTCCCCTCCCCCCGCCTACAACCGTTCCATGAACATTATAGACATGGAACACAAACATACAGTAGTAAAGTGTTCTGTAATCCTTTTCAGTATGCAGAATTCCCAAATAGTTCAAATATTAAAGTTATACTATGTGATGACGGAATTCTATAATCGTGTCGGTTCGGTAAGCAGTTCCGACACAGACACAGACATCGCAAGACTGGCCGGGCCTCTAATGGGGGAGGTGGGGGGGGGGGGAGAAATTCTGTCCGTGGGATCGGCGTGGCATCGGAGGCCTCCCCCTATGGCAAAATTACTGTGTGTGCAGGGCCGTTTTAAGACCTTGGTAGGCCCTTGGCACTTTTATTTCTAGAGGCCTGTGTTTCCGATGTTTTTACTAATTCTTATGCTAATTTCATCGTTTGCTTGTTTCTAGCGATATTTGGCATCGATACTTTTGTTTCGATATTTAAAGGTATCGATACTTCGGAGGCATTTTAAATTCAAATGAGCTGTTTTCTCTTATTTTGTGATTTTTTTTGTTTAGGTATTTTTTCAAGTGAAATATTTTAGGCCCTTAAAGGTTCGTAGGCCCGAGGCACTGTGCCTAGTCGGCCTAATGTATAAAGCGGCCCTGTGTGTGTGTGATTGAGTGAGCGGAGGAGGGGTTATTGAGTGAGGAGAGGAGGGTGGGTTATTGATTATGAAGAGGGGCTATTGAGTATGAAGAGGGGAGGGAGGCTATTGAGTGTGAGGAGGGGATAGGGGGTTGAGCGAGGAAAGGACGGGGGGGGAGGAATTGAGTGTAAGGAGGGGACGGAGGAAAATTAAATGGGAAGGGGGGGATTGAGTGTGAAGAAGGGGTTGAATTTGAGAGAGGAAGTGGGATTTGAGAGGGAGAGGGATTGAGTGAGGAACGCGGCATTGGATGAGAGAGGAGGGAGGGCGAGTGAGCGAGAGAGGGGGGTGTAAAAGAGGGTGGGTGAGAGGAGGACGAGGGGGGAGTGAGTGAGGAAGAGAGGGAGGGGCAGGTGTGAAAGATGGATGGGGTTTAAGAGAGGGAGGGGGAGAGTAAGAGCGGGAGAGTGAGGGAAAGAGGGGGAGAGAAATAGAGAGAGGAGCGTGAGAAGGGGAGAGAAATAGAGGGGTTGGGAGAGCGAGGTGGTGTGTGGAAAGGGGGACATGTAAGAGAAAGAGGCGGGTCTCGCAAGGTCGCTGAAACGGTGAGGCCCGGTGGAAATTCGAGTCTTGGGCCACAGGAAAGCTGACGGCTAAAGGTTAATATATGTTTGATTAACTGCATTGTTATATAAACTCCCAATCACCCCAGCTTAAGCTTTTCCCTATTTCTGTCGTGCCCACTATTTTATAAAGTTATGGAATAAATAAACACCTGCCAGCTTACTTTCCCCATCATATTTGGCTACTTTCTTATTATATTTATATGTGAACACAAATACCATCTGGTTAAACGCATCCGCCCGGGATATTCCAGGTAAAATAAAAAGACAACACGAGCGGCTAAAACTAATTCCAAAGCTTTGACAGCCGGAATTTGATTCATTTCCGACACGCAGAAGACTGTAATGCCGCTTTATGTACTGGTTAACCTGAGCTCTTAAACCAGGGTCTTCTGTGCGTGACCTCCCTATACAAGTATGCACTTACAGTAGCCCTTATTACATGCTGATTTCATTACCTATCTGGGACACGCAGCCGGTATCCGTACACGTTATGCTGCTGCTGCCTTTATTGTGCTAGTAAAGCAGTTGAGCAAATCCAGTTTTTCACGGTTTGAGGCTGTTTTCGCCATCTATCCAAATCTAACAGCTGCAGAACTCGTGGAAATGAAGAAGATATTCTCGCTGAAAGCAATTTGGTTGTTGCATTAATTAATCTTGCTGCCCCCCCGCCCCCCCCCCCCCCCCTCTTCCGTACTATAATGCTCAGTTTTGGAAGCACTGATTTTCGTTGCATAGACTGAGTCATTCTACGCTGTATTCCAGAGAACACTCATATTGTAGGAAAACCTTAAAGCAGCAAACCAAGCATAGCATTAAACCAGGGGGTCTCCGGAGCTGAATGCCATTCATTTGAGCTCTGGGGACCCCTGTAGCCCGAGATACTTACCTCCTGTAAGGGGCGCAGGTAGCTCCTGCAAGTTTAAAGGTCCTGGTCACGCGGGCCAATAGGAAGTCGCACCGGATGACGTCACAACTTCCTATTGGCTGGAGGGCTGCGAGAGCTTTGAACGTCGCCATTACGAGAACCCCAGCTAGCTGAGCCGGAGCTGCTACCGGCACCCCCCTATATACTTAACTAATGTGTGGTGGATACCTATCCCAAAGCTTCAAATTGCAAAGCCAGTATAACCAGCCTCACACTGATGAGACCCTAGAGGTCAAAACAGCTGTCTGTGGGTAGGTTTACCCAGGCTGTGCTTACAAGCTGTGCAATGCAGCAAGCATAAGCTTATAGGGGTCCATGTCATATGGATTTGAAGAAAACAGTGGCACTGTGGGCTCATTTGCATGTCATTTCCCAGAATCCCTTGCTGCAGTGGAAGCACTGTATGCTGGGTGATAATGGTGAAAGGCGGGGTTGCAGACCTGTCTAAGACACGTGAATGTGCTCACAAGGGATATATGCACTTGAGATATATCTGCTTGGACTGCTGCTTTAAGGAATATTTCCCTGTGTGACTCCAATTTAAGTTTTTTTTCCCCGTAGGGAGAATGTGCAGCCAATTCTTTGCTTCTTGAACCACTCAATAGAAAGTAGCCCTGTATGTGCAAGTCTGAAATAATATGGGCAGGCATCTCCTCCCAGCTTCAGTGATGCAGCCCTACTTGGATATAACTGGAATTGCTCTCCCGTTTAACAGGCTCTGTGCAGTTTGCAGCATTTGTTTTGCACGATAAGGGCTCCTAACATTTTTTGGCAAACTAGCATAAAGTTAGACTAATTAGGGTCTCACATAGCAAGCTCCAGTGATCAGAGAATTAGAAACCAGCTCCTAGAAAATGTAATAATTTACACCCCCTGCATCCTGAGATACCTCCTTAGGGGGCGCCGGTATCTCAGCTCAGGTTTAGATGCGCCAATAGGAAGCCGTGATGTCATATGCACCTTCCTATTGGCCCATGTGACCGGGAGTTTTAAACCTGAGCAGGAGATACTTACCTCTTTAGGGGGCGTGGGTATCTCCAGAGGAAGGGGTCCCTGGAGCTGAAATTTGTGCGATTCAGCTCCGGAGACCCCCTGCTTCAATCCTACATGTATTAAAAATGTACATTAAAAAAAGAAAGCAACAGCGCTGCTACTCTCTCCCTCTTACTACCCCCTCGAGACATGCCTGCCACAGAGACATGCCCATCCCCTGAGGTGTGCCCGCCCCCCGAGACTTGCTTTACCTGTGTAGTCCTGTTTCCCTCCCACCCCCCTCTGGGAGATTCTACAGCCTAGCTACTGTGTGTGTGGTGCATACCTGTTTAGAGCAGGAGATCATGAGCTGTCTGCGGTAGAGTAGAGACCAGGACAGGCATTTGGTTCTGTTACTGAAGTTCTTTCTTGGTACTCAGCGCCTCTAGTAGTAGTGGGCTCCAGGGTATTCCAGAGATCAGCTCGAACCACTGCATACTTAGTCCACTCTGCCCAAGAACTGACACTCAGGCAGGTAACAGATGAACAAGGGTCTTTATTGTATCACTGCATGGACCTTACATCAGTGGTTCCAGGGTCTCAGAAGATTCCAGACTTCTGGAAGGTGCACCCCAATATTAGGGGGTCCTGATTCTTGATGTTCTCCAGGCTTAAGCCTGGAGTGGGCCAGCTCTTCCTCGCAATGGGAGAGGCGGACAGCCCATGCTCTATCCTTTCTCCTCAGAGCAAAGACTAACTAAATTTGATACTCCCACTTGGAAGTCTCTGGAAGGGGTGGGCTCATGGACTGTACCTATCCCTGATAGGCTTATACAGGCCGTGAGTCACCACCATACTTCCATCACTTGCAAGTGGAGCATAAGGGGGGTCACTGGCCCATAGATTAACCTGTTACTGCCCTGAACATACTGGGGGCTTACATAACAGATGCACTATGGAGGAAAGAGAGGTATTATGGGACATATAAATATAACTAATGGTAGACCGCTCACCAAATAGTAGCTCATAAAAGATAGCCGGTGCAAAGGAATGGTACTGGCATAGCAAGTAAACAAGAAGACATAGAAAGTCTCCCACAGATCCCTTTTAACACTGCACATACAGGCTAATAAGAAGTATTTATAGGGGTATAGTGCTCCCTGATATATAACCAAAAAAGCTGTAGGGGGTACCAAAAGTAATCGCACCCAGCTGTGTGGGTGGACGGTTACCAATAAAAGCCTGATATAGGCAAAACAATAAAGTTTTATTAATTATATATCACAACGACGCATAATCAGTAGGCATAAAAACATTTAAAACACAAGGTGTGGGTGATGACAGGAGGGGAAATACTGTATACTTCAATGGTTAATACATCAAATGAACCCTCCTGATAATGACCAAAATCGGAACGGGGGGTAGAGTAGGAGGTAGGTGTTGTATATAGGGGGGACAGGTATACAGTTAATTATTAGAGTCCGTTTTGACCCAAGGGGCGGAAACTGTAGGTAAGTACATTCCTACACCCGATATACACTAACTAGACGATATGTGGCCCCCATTCAGACCCGTGATGCCTGTATCCAGCTCACCCATATATCCATATATATCCATTCATACATTGGTTCATTTAGCCATTCATTCACCCAAGTATTTATTTATTTATTTTCCATACCTAAGCATTTGTGAATCCTCATACATCATCTCTGTATATACAGTATTTAACCTAACCTTGGCACAGCAAGGGTTCTGTCATATACATTCTCTTTACCCCTTGAGTACATGTACTTCTATCCCTTCAGCTGTCATCCACCGATCTAGTGTGTGATTGGGCAGACTCTTAGTACTGCCCCGTTCTGAGGGTATATAGAGTGACAACGCTATCCAGTATGTCACCTCCTACCTTGAAAAAGCGCCAGCCCCCGAGCGCGAAACATACGTCGGGATGACGTCATCGCGTTGACGTCGGAGGTCACGGGTGAGATTGTTCCGGATATCGGGGAGAGAGAGGGTGTATACTTGAGGTGGTGGCGGAGACTATGCCACCACGCTTGTAACTGTATTTAAACTGCTGGAACACCATTGCGGTGCGCTGTGATTATTGCGGTTCTATAATATGTAATATTGTTACACCCCTATTACCTAACTAGGGAGGAGGCTATCGAGGGGGGCCTCTATATGCTTGATATTGATGTGTGTGATACATAACACAACTGTCCCCCCTATATACAACATCTACCTCCTACCCTACCCCCCGTTCCGATTTTGGTCCTTATCAGGAGGGTTCATTTGATGTATTATCCATTGAAGTATACAGTATTTTCCTTCCTGTCATCACCCACACCTTGTGTTTTAAATGTTTTTATGCCTACTGATTATGCGTCGTTGTGATATATAATTAATAAAACTTTATTGTTTTGCCTATATCAGGCTTTCATTGGTAACCGTCCACCCACAGAGCTGGGTGCGATTACTTTTGGTACCCCCTACAGCTTTTTTGGTTATATATCGGAGCACTATACCCCTATAAATACTTCTTATTAGCCTGTATGTGCAGTGTTAAAAGGGATCTGTGGGAGACTTTCTATGTCTTCTTGTTTACTTGCTATGCCAGTACCATTCCTTTGCACCGGCTATCTTTTATGAGCTACTATTTGGTGAGCGGTCTACCATTAGTTATATTTATATGTCCCATAATACCTCTCTTTCCTCCATAGTGCATCTGTTATGTAAGCCCCTAGTATGTTCAGGGCAGTAACAGGTTAATCTATGGGCCAGTATTAGCCTGTATGTGCAGTGTTAAAAGGGATCTGTGGGAGACTTTCTATGTCTTCTTGTTTACTTGCTATTATGGGACATACCCTGTTACACTTGCTTACTGCCTAGGGATGCTGCTTTAGAAGTCCATGAAAATGTAAATTCACCTCAGTATATCTGGAAGCAAAGCGTGACTGGAGGGAGGATTGTACAATAAAATATATGAACAGGTTAAAAACCTTCAATTACATTTCCATATTTTAGAGATATTTAGGTGATTAGCAAACACCAATAAAAGCACCCGATTTATCATGCATGTAGCTGGTCACCTGAAACCAGCTTAATAATGAATCCTTTCCTACACTGACTTGGGGTATTCCAGTTATGAGCATGTAACTACTTTGGCTTAGAGCAACATAAGCTCTTCGGAGCAGGGACTCCTTTCCCTAAATGTCACTTTTATGTCTGAAGCGCTTCTTCCCATTATGTGTTTTTTGTATTACTTGTTATTTATATGATTGTCACGTGTATTACTGCTGTGAAGCGCTATGTACATTAATGGCACTATATAAATAAAGATGCATACATACATACAAAATAACACATTTCTATTTGTGTATCTCTATAGATTCGTCAACACATCAATCAGACCGAAACATGTCTACACGTGAATCTTTCACACCATCACCTATATGGCCTTCCAAAGAAGTACAGTCCTCCTCTACAGCCAATGGTGTCATGAATACCGTGACGCAAGTACTGGAGAATGACACCTTCTTTAAGATTTTAACAACACTAACCAGCAAGAATACTAAGACTAATGAAATGACCCCAGCCTCCTATATACAGGAAAATGCAACTATGTCACTAGCAGATTTTAATTCTTCTTCTGAATCTTCACCCCAACCAGCAGACAAAACAGCTGCAACCTCAGGTCTGAATGAAACCAGCATATTTTCTACTTCCCACCCATTATCATCATTGACATACACTGAAACAGCTTTGTCATTTCAGTCAACATCATCATATCCACCTACTATTTCTAGACAAAGTTCACCTGGACCAAACATTTTGATACATTCATCATCATCATCGTCATCGTCATCAGCATCATCACCACCACCATCATCATCCCTGTCTTCCACATCAGTATCAGACATGCCTTATGGTGTCATCTCTTCCACCAATGTGCCTTTTTCTGACAGTACAATAAACGGTATACATTTGGGAAGCACATCTGAGGTAAGCACTATTAATGTTACCAATCCTAGTTTAAATGCAACAAGTAACCCCTCGGCGATACAAACCACCAGTACCTTGGAGAAATCAAGAACAGACAGGACAACATTAACAGTGGAGAATACGACCCCAGAAACAGCTCTCTATCGTCCTTCTAAAAGTCCATCTACAGTAACACTCACTTCATTCACATCAATGGACAACAGCAAGTTGCAAAATCCTTCTACAAACCCTAGTTTAAATGCAACAAACAATGTCTTGATTGTACAAACCAGCAGCACAATGGAAATATCAAACATAGGTAGGACACAATTACCAATGGAGAATCCCACCCCAGAAACATTTCAATCTCTTCCTTCTGAAAGCTTAGTAACAAACGCCACTTTTAATAAAATATCTTTATATTCACTGAGCACAAGTCAACCAGAAACAGATCAACCACCAGCTTCTTCTGTAACGGAGTCAATTTCAACAACACAAACTGGTGGGTTACAATCAAAAGCAACTAATGTTACAGGTTTCATGGATGCAGGTTCAACGACTACAGAAACCAAGGAGACAAGTTCATATACTTCCTACACAGATGTATCAACCTCCACAGCATTTCTCATCACGGAGACTACAGATGATCATAACACTACTAATGCCTCGCCATCCACCGAGTATACTCCCACACTGAATAGTTATACTTCTACAGATGTGGGTGTTAAAGAGAAATCTTCAGAAACTGTTTTAACTAGTAGGCCTCTAATAACAATGAATATAAACAGCAATGCTGATACTGCAAATTCAATATCTACGGCTCCAGTTTTTACAGTTTCTCCTGAGACAGATAGTCTGCAAACTCAGCAAACGGATATAAGTATTTTCACAACAAGCAACAACATGGAACTGACCACTACAATGTATAAGGATGCTTTGGATTCTCAACCAATCACTGAAGCAGGAAGGACAGGAGGAACGCCAGAAATAACGCAGACACGTTTTGAAATGGCCACCTTGACAAGCCCTAGTGCTACATCAAGCTCACAGCCATTTGCAAGTACTCTGCAAGGTTTTACATCATCAATAGTTGAACATTCTACTGCAATCAATCCATATACCACCACAGGGTCAGCAACCACCCCTTATATAAGTGAGGAAAGTACAGTTGTCAGCGCTACACAGACTGGGCATTCCAGATCCTCATCCAGTCTACCATTAGAATACACAACTTCGCATTTTGATGAATCAAGATCCAGCTTCGATTTTGATACAGATTCAAGTACAATTAAACCAACACCTTCATCAGAAGTTACATCATCGTCAGCAACATCCAATGGAAATGCATCAAATACCCCTCCAAATGCAATGCTTTCCACAATTTATATTACTATTAATACTGCTATGTCAGACGCTATATCACCTGTTATACGGGACACATCTACGTTATTTACTTCTCAACCTAGTGCTAGAACCACTGCTAAAATGCCAACAGGAACGGCTATGTCTGATTGGACACCCACAGGCACTGGGATATACAACATCAATATAAAGACAGAAAACTTGCAAACAAATTCTCATTCTAAAAATATTAGCACAACATCTCATAGTGACATGGAAAGTTATACACATACTGGCGACATGTCAAGTCACCAATATATATCTAGTGAGACCACAACTATACCCATTTCCCAGCCTAGCCAGGATATTGAAAATGGCACAGAACACTCAAGTTCTAGCACAAACTTTACTCCAAGTTCAGGGGTGACAGGAAGTCAAGGTATATTGTCTTCATCAAACAGTCCATCTACAAATTCTCTTTTATCATCAACATTATCAAGTCTAACACCAACTGAAAAACATGAATATTTAAATGAGAGCAGTGCAGCGAGTACGGAAAACTCTCCTACCATCATTACTTCATTATCGCCTCAATCACCATTTAACCAAACATCTGACCAACCTCAAGAATCCACTTCTTCACCAACAGAATCTCATAACTCACCACTATCTATGACCACTTCAATTTTAACATTTGCTACTAATAGTGAAATGTCTTCTATACAACCAATAACTTTTGCAACAACAACAGTTTCTTTAGTGTTAACATCTACAGCTGAAGAGCATTCTGCTTATTCTACAATAGAACAAGCAGATATCTCTACTAGCACAGTAAATACTCACCTTTCAACTGTAATCACATCAGAAATGTGGCATTCTAATGGTTTACCAGTGGGAAATTCCACCAATGAAGTTGTAACTGCAGTTCCTACATTTCCTACCATTACTCATTTACCATTAAGTCCCATAACTCCTGCTCACTCATCACCCACACCACATACGTCTGCTACTTTTCCAACAAATATATCTAATTCTGTTTTTACAGTTTCATCTTCAGTATCTGCTGGTGGAGTATCCATAGGTCCACCAACAGAAAATGTAACAAGAAACTCTAGTTCCATATCAACAATGCCAACTTCTTTGTCTTCTGAAACCCATACTATGTCCACAAGCCATATGCCCCCATTGACTACAAGTACACCGGAGTCCACCATACATACAGAGACAACTACCCACACGTCAACAACAAGAGTGGTCACTGAAACAGCAACCAACACACATCCACTAGCCACTGTTACACTTCCAACCACAATACTAAGTACGGCCACAATGTCCCCTGTAACTACAACACATGCACCCAACACAATAAAGACAGTTCCCACTACTGTGAATGCCACAAATCCAGTTACCATGAAAACATCAACCTTTACGCCAGCTTTGACATCTGTGACGATATCTGCAAAAACGGTTGGTGGGACAACGGTACCAAATACCACAGCTGTTGATAGCACGATTGCAACTACTACATTTAGTCCACCGACATCTACTCCTTTTGCTTTGGAGTGCAAGCTATCATCAGAAACCATGGTGAAAACAGGTATGTGGTGTTATTATCCTTCATTGAGATTGTGCCGACAGATTTACCGAATGGGAGAAGAAAGACAGTTAGAAATTGGTTCCCAATTGAGAAAGGTGGGTAAAGTGGTTGGTGGACACAGCTATAAGTATCAAGTTGAAATATTTTGGTAAAGTATGCAAACTTGGTGAGCCGACACGTGAGGGGTGCCACGGTGTGATCAGCAAGTACTGAATTGATTGATGTGCGGGTCCACTCTCTCTCCCAACCTCCCCCCCTTATCTTTATCGGTTCTCTGATAAGGACGAGGTGGGAGAAGGGGAGAGAAAACACATGATTGACAAACACTTCTCCACTCAGAGACCCAGAAGAAATTCAACCTGTAATTCATTCCCCCCAAAAAGCAAGCCTGCAAAATCTTTGCTTTTAGCACAGTTACATCTGTTTAGGAGGCCAATTACAGAATATATTTTTCTGTCCGGTAACATGCGGTTGCACCTTTCACGGGGCTGTACCAAAGCAAAATTAAAATATAAAACTGTTTATATCAACGGAATTAACTTTCTTCCGAAGATTGAATCGCCATTACCACCCAGACATTGGATCTGAAAAACGGTAACAAACAAATCTGACTTCTTTGTGTCAGCTGAACAATTAATATTTTTATTTTCTCTGTGTCCTCTGAAATTCAAGCTTATTCAATACAGTGTCATTAAAAGAACAAAAAAAACCCACACATGTCACCTGCAGATGCTACCAAACCAAAGATCCATGATAAAGATGGTACAAGCCCTCCATGGGGAACATGCGATGTTCCCCAAAAAAATGATATTTAAAATGGCTATTTAAAAAAAAAAAAAAAGCATGGCAATAACATTTAGCCTATAAAAATATAACTGCCATTAGTTGCCTTTGGTCCTAGGAGGGAGCTATTACACAATACAGTGTTTTCCTACACAATTTTAGGATTTCATTTTCTAATCCTTCAAATCTGACCCATACGGGACATTTCAGGGACGGTTTGGATGTTTGGCTAGGAAATGAGGAAAGCAGAGAGTTTAGTAAGCCAAGAAATCTGATGTTTCCTTTGTTACACATAACCTTTATAAAGGTCGTGCCCGCCTCTTCTTTTCTCTACACGTATCCTTGTTGGGCCGTCCAGAAAGGCCTTTTCTGAGCAGGAGCCCCGGCATCATATGCTTGCTTTCATCTTTTAGGTCTGGAGAGTCTCAAAATTTTCGCTAGGAAATGATAAAACGTACTAAGTGTTAGTCCATAAAACACCTACCTGTAGTACACTGGCGACACACTTTATTCGAGCTCGGCTAGTCCCACGAATTCGGGTATACCCGGGTGTATTGAGGTTTGTGACTGTTTTCTGCCCGAGTGCATTGAGGTATTTTCCAGCAAGGGATTGAAGCATTTTATTCCCGCTGGCTGCAATACTGCACAGTATATATATATATATATACTGCATTACAATTCATGAATTTATGCCATCTGGTAGACACGCGAAGCATTGCAGCCTATTAAATCCTAATCATTATCATTTAACAGATCAGCCGCCCGTCAGCCAGGCATGAACCCAGGCTGGGAAGGCAAACGCAACGGGGCTTGTCAGAGGTGAGGAGCGGTGCATTCCAGGTATCTGCCAGGTACATACTGGGTATTTGCTCGAATAAAGTGTGTCGGTGCAGTAGCATAGCTTAGCAAACATGGCCCCTAATAGACCATTGAAGTGACTGGGATGTAAGGTGTCTGTTCTGAGTCAAGCTCACTGTGGCAAGTGAGTAGAGACAGGCAGCTTAACTCAATCCCATATACCAAGCAAGGGAATCTTCCTATTTGCTGAAAGGTCTATAACAACATACAAATACAAAGGGCAAAAGGTACTGAGGGAACACACTGGGGCCTCAGAGCAATGGAGGGGAAACGGAGCTAGGATATTTGTGGGATAATGCTAGGTAATGGGGTGGCTTAGTATCAGGGATAGGTAAATTACAATGGCTTTACCCGAGGAGTAGGAGAGGTGACTGCTCCAAGATGGCTGCTGGATATAAAAGAAAGCATGCTTGCCTTGACTAGCAGGAAATACAGTCAGGCTGTGTCAACTAGCAGGGGTAGCAAAGAGACAGCCCAACTAACAAAGAAATATAGGGGGTTGCCAGGGAAACAGGCTGGAAGCTAAGGGACAGATACATTTGTTGCAATCTTACACTGAGGAGTGCTGGCAGCCTCAGAACAGGGAAAATAAACAGTGAGGTTCCAGGACAGTCTGCATGCACGTAAAGTGGCTTATGGAGTAAAGATGACCTGTTTTCAGTTGGTGTCTTGCAGTTGTAATACAATTTAATGGGGTTTGATGAGTCTTTGCATCATTTTAGCTGCTCAAGAAGTGTATTTTACTCTCCCATTTCACAAAATGCCTTTGCGTAGGTAGAATGAACAACCACGTCCCTGTTATTATTGCCACGTTCTTTAAACCTGTATCGCCTTTAACCCTACTGTTGCAAACCTTGCCAGCAGCCAACGGGTTAACAGTCATTTATTTTTAAACTTTCAACTTTTATTTCTACCTAAATAACGGTGGATCAACCTAGTGTTTCAGAATCCCGGTATACTGCTCCCTGAACATAGAGGAGATCAGACAGACTTTCTGGGCAGCTGTGCACCTTGTGTTCTAGCAGCGGCCTAGATAGAGGGGAAAGGGTCAGGGCAAAGGTAGCAGGGGGACCGTGATACAAAACCAAAAGGGAGAAATCACTGAATAAAGAGAGCCAGATACCAGACATAGTGTGTAATTAGCAGGGCATTATGATAAAACTCTATGTTCCATTCACTACAAGGGGTCTTACTGTGTAGTGCTGCTTAGCTAATATGGGCCACCATGCATTAAGAGTTGGTTGTGCTTTGTAATGCAAGTGGTAACTCTGCTAAAGTAATGTTACCGCTTGTGTCTTGTTCTTCAGTTCTTACTCTGTCACTGCAGCTGACAAGGTCAGAGATGGATAGTTTGAAACAGAATTTGTCGGGTGCCCTTAAACAGACACTGGACCAAGCTTTAAAACAGCCTATACAAGTCCACATCAATGACAGCTCATTAAATGTAAGTACATGTAACAGAATACAACAGACTCTGATTTATGTGAGGTGAACAAGTAGCTGCCAACTCTCGGCCTCAAGGGCCACCAACAGCTCAGGTGAAGGATAATCCTGCTTCAGCACAGGTAGCTCAGTCAATGACCAGTGCTGAAGCAGGAATATCCTTAAAACCTGACCTGTTGGTGGCCCTTGAGGACTGGAGTCGGCCACCCCTGGCTTAGATGCTTTGCTTCCCTCTTTCCAAACTGTTACTGGAATAGGTCCGTGTTGAACACATCTCACTATGCCCTCCCTATTACTTTTTCTATTTAATGTCTCCTCACTTCTTTGTAAACATTTCTGTTCTCTCCAACTCCCCCACTCCCCTCCTATCCCCATTTCTTCACCCCTCCTCCCCCCCACCTATGTCTGTGCCCAATACACTACACCATTATTTATACACCTCTTTCCCAACAACTTCCTTACCCTCAATAAAAAGCACCCCCACAAATCCTCTATTCACACCCTCTTTCTGCTCCTTCCTGCTGCTGGGGATAGCTCTCCTAATCCTGAACCCAGACATAAACACACCTGCTCTCACGCACGCCTCCCTGTCATCTTCTTCCATGCAAATGGTGTTAACCTTCTGATTTAATCCTGACCAACCTTAAAACTTGCCCCACAAATCAAGCATCCCAACAGCCTGCACTCATGGCTACTGTCCCACATCCACAGTCACTCCTGCCAACCATTGTGACTAAGCCCTGCCATCTACTGCACTTATTCCCTCACCTGCTGTCTCTATAAGTTCCCATCATACCTCTTAGATTGTAAGCTCTTCGGGGCAGGGATTTCCTTTCCCATTGTCTGGTTTTGCTGCGCTTAATGTATTATAATTCCCTGTATTGTTTGTGAAGCGCTGAGTACACTTTTGGCGCTATATAAATAAAGACATACAATACACTTCTTCACAGTTTGTAAATACTGTACGTACATTGAATAAACAGCAACCTATTTCTCGGAACTGTACTAATCAAAATCATTCCCTCTACACAATAGCCAGCAATTCCTTTCTCCTTACGATCTCACGCTGCCATTTCTCATGAATGTGCTGCTGGTTCGTCCGGTAAGAAAGGGGTTAAATTGGCGCCAGGAGACACATTTTAAACCCGTGTCACACATTGAATCAATGTCATTGACCTTGTTTGCACGTTACCCGGGGGAATCATTGTGCAGAACACAAGGTGTTACAGAAGAGTTACACGTCGTGTAGGCTGGGGTTCATCAAGCTGCGATGCGTGGGGGTTGGGGGGGGGGGGGTCTCCAGTCCAGAGCAGTTACCCCCGGATTGTGGTGTGATAACGCGCATGGCGGCCGGGTGATTCCCGGTCACAGAGGGTTATTTATCGGAGTCTCCTGGCTGCAAAACTAGAGCAAAAATGAAAAATTAAATTAAAAAACCCAGCAGATGTATCAAATGGAAAAATGTCCCTGAGTTGCATGAAATGCCACATCTTCATTACATCTCGCTCTGCTCTCTACTCTAACGTTGCAGCCAAGAGACTTTGTATCAATAGAATACAGTGGGATATCCAACAAGCTGCTTGCTCTCTAGAACAGGGGTGCGAGAGCAGGCAGGGGGGTGCAGGGGGAAAAGATTGTGCATCTGCTCTAGAACACAATAATCACAGAAACATTTACACGTTTCAACCCCAATGTGGCATCGTCATATCCCCATTTTAAACCAATCTCCGCCAACTGCGTAAGTGGCCTTGGGTTCAAACCCTACCTGAGACACACACATCACACCCTTGTGTCATAATGACAAGAACCGTAGTGATTGCCATGCACAATAGTTGTATAGTTACATTATACTACAGTGCACCGCCTACAAAGAACTTCATTCAAGAGAGCTGGTGGGTTTTAAATGGTCAAAGTGCCTCAATTAATAGCTGGGTTTAATTTGAATATGGAGGCCCCGGGATTTCAGGTTGCTCATTTATCCTTTTGAATGTCTGGCTATTATTTATTTATAAAATGTTTTACCTGGAAGAAATACCTCTCATTTTCATGTATGTCCTGGGCATAGAGTTATGATGACAAATATATGTGTAACGGGTATTCCCTGGGAATACAGACGCTGCTACCTGCTGTGTAACCTGTGTGTGTGTATATATATATGTAACGGGTATTCCCTGTGAATACAGACGCTACTACTGCTGTGTAACCTGTGTGGCTCTCAGGAGCCTAAGCCTCCGCTTGGGGAGCCTGGGGTACATACATATAATACGATCTCGTGGTGCAACACCTCCACCTGGGAGGGATCCCAACGGAGTGGGAGGAGGCCCTCACAGGAAACAATCACGGTAACCACACAGTTGTAAAACAGGACAGGCTTTACTGCATATATGCACATAACTTATATTCTATTATACATAACATTCAACGTTGCATTTTGGGTAAGGTATAACATACACCCCGCTCCCACCACCGTGTATCCCCACACCGTGTCCAATCGCACTATACAAGCCCTTGGCCACTCTACACGTAAGTGTCCCCAAGTGATACCCCCACCCTTAGGCGTGCTTCTTGCGTTGCTGTACAGTGTTGGTGCACTTGAGGATTGATACCTGCCCGGGGCTCCCACCCCGGGTTCCGCAGACTACGGCAGGGATTCCGCCCGATCCGACGTCGTCCTCCGCACCGCGTTGGGTGAATTCCAGCGTGGATAATATCACCTTAGTCTCAGTGTCTTTGGTGGCGTTCTGAGCCCAGAACCCACCTCGCAGGGCTGCACGGCTTCAGCGCTGTGTCCCTGACTATGCAAATAGCTAATGGGGCAGTGTCCCTATCTAGGGCCTGTCACTATAGCACCACAAGCTACACAGTGGCTCAGGACCTAACTGGGACCTAGGGGGGCTGCTGGCCTAATGCAGTGGGTCACTGACCCCTGCACTCACCTCCTACCCCTAGCTTGTCCTGGTCCTGACTAACGTGCTCCTCGCGCGCGAAATGTATCTAAGGCTGGGGCCATAGAGGCTTCAGGAGAGCGGAGGCGCGCTAACGCTGAGGCTCGCCTGCTGAAATCTGCGCGATTCCATGGACTTGCAGGCGAGCCAGCGTGCGCGAAGGGAGCTGGGGGGAGGTGGTTGGAGGCGGGGCAGTGACGTCGCTGGGCCAATCACCCGCGACGCACTGACGTCAACGTCACAGCGCCGTGACGCTGCTTCAGGCTGATTGGATGTTTTCAGCCGACAGCGCTCTGAAAAACAGCTTGGCTGTCGGCTGAAAATTCCAAAGCCTCAGCACGCCTGCGGACGCTCGCGTGAGCCCCCTCTCAAGGCATCCTCATTGAGGATACAGGGGCTCAGCGCGGAGCATCCGCATGGCTCAGCGTGGCCTGTCCTTCTATGGACTCGGCCTAATTCTCTCCAAGCAGGGAGCTCCTGCAGCCCTATTGGCTCCCTGGCGTCATGGGGCCACTCCCGAGGCTCATGGGACATGAAGTCCCATTCAAGAGCCCTCCTCTCATTGGTGGCGTTCTGGCGCGCTTGTACTGCGCATGCGCGAGCTAACCAGGGCCTCCCGTCACATCGGCAGTCTGCGCATGCGCGAGGAACTGTCATGGCGGCGCCCTTCACCGGGAACCGCCGGGAGCGCCTCGCAACCCGACCGCGGCCCTAGCAACTGGCCGCACGCGTCCCCGGCAACCGGCCGCATCTGAGGAGAGCGCGCTGTGCGCGCACATGCCCCCACACCTCCCCGCTAACGGCCGCATAGTGAGTACCCGGAGGGGGGGGGGGGCCGCAGGCAGAAGGGGGACCTGGCTACATATGGTTACATTAAGGGAACAGGGTTATACATTATGTATAAAGACATAGCATGAACAGTTAAAGATAATACATATTATAGGCGTATGTAACAGTTACAGACCAGATTAAAATGTGAGACCGCTTTAGTTTTGAAAGAACCTAGACTGGAGGCGGATTTGAGAGTCTCGGGTAGATTGTTCCAGTTGTGAGGTGCACGGTAAGAGAAGGAAGAGTGGCCGGATACTTTGTTGAACCTTGGGACCGTGAGCAGTCTGAGTCACAGTTCTGCGTGTGGTTGGGGCGAAGATAGGCGGGTAGCTTACCCAGAAAGTATTTGAAGGCAAGACAGGAGAGGTGAACTTTGTGCCTAGACTCAAGTGATGGCCAATCTAGTTCTTTTTAACATTTCACAGTGATGTGTGTTGTAGTTACATTGTAGGACAAAGCGGCATATTGAGTTGTACAGGGTATCTAGTTCCTATAAAGTACACCTAGTTTGGCATAGGTTTTGGATGTCAGAGTATCAATGTGCAACCCAAATGTTAAATGGGAGTCAAACCATATGCACAGATATTTAAAACTAGTGATAGGGGCTAGGATAGTATTAGCGTTGGTTCTGATCTGGAGCTCAGTCATTGGAAGCTTTAGAAATTTCGCCTTGGACCCAAATACCATTGTTACAGTCTTGTCAGTGTTTTAAAACAGTTTGTTTGGGGAAATCCAGTTTTCAAGTCTCAAAAAATCAGATTCAAATATGTGTTCAAGGTCGGGAGAAGCTAGGGCTGTGTGCATATAAGATTCTGTCATCTGCATACATGTGTATTGAAGCTTCCTTATAAGCTGTAGGTAGATCAATGCAGGTGATAACCAGGGGGTTGGAGTTAGTGCCTGACATAGACACATGTTGGGATCTACATGATAGGTAGGAGTGAAACCAGTTTAAAGCATGTTCCCCTATTCCAGAGCACTGAAATTTGTTTAGCAAGATAACATGATCAACAGTATCAAAAGCCTTTAATAAATCGAGCAATATCACACCAGTAAGTTGTCCCAGTTCCATTCCACATCTGATCTCCTTGCAAACTTTTAGGAGGGTAGTTACTGTGGAGTGTTTGGGGCGAAAACCAGATTGGAATTGGCTAGGGAAATTTGTCTTGGTATAGTAATCGCTTAATTGGGAGTGGACACATTTTCCCATGACTTTGGATATTATTGGGAGAAGAGAGATTGGGCTGTAGTTTGAAATAGTGTTTGTCCCCAATTTTGAAGATTGGGACAACTCTGGAAGTTTTCCAGGTCTTCGAGATAGTAGAGTTGATTAGGGAGCCAAGTGGTTTGGCAATGGCTGGGGTCCCAAGTCGTAGGAACTTAGATTGCAGTAAGTCAGATCTAATTGGCTGCTTAGTTTTAATTTGAGGAGCGCTTATGTAATCTCCTCTCCAGATACTGGGACAAATGGAAAATTGTGGGCAGTGTTGGAAGTGGGTGGGGCTATGAGGGTTCTCCCAGATTGAGCTTCATGTTTGTAGTTCAGGTTGTGTTTTCCCAATATGGAAGTTGCACACCCCACAAAGTATTAATTGAAGGCATTTGTTATGGCAGTGGGATTTGTCAGAGTAATATCCTCCTTATTGATATTACAATGTTTGTTGATGACTAGAAGGCTGGTATATATTGTGGATAACCTTCCAGAAGTTAGCTGGGTATTCTGGAGGAGATTGTCAGAGTAATATTGTGTTTTTGTGTGTCTTGTTTGCCATGTGCACATATTCAGCAGACATCTGTAGTGGTTGAGATCCTATGTAGTGCCAGTTACTTTGTAGCTTTTCCGCAAGGCATCACTAAAATGATAGAGCAATATAACGTTGGTTGTAACCCACAGAAAGTGGGCCCCCCGTACTCTTATTCTGCTTATTCTGCGTAGTGGAACATGGGTATCACAGAGTTTAAAGAACTCTGTTTGGAAATAATCGAGCGCAGAATCGGGGTCGGGAATTAAGTCGATTCTGTACCAAGGACAGCTGGTAAGATCAGCCAGAAACTGTTGTGGGTTAAAGTTTCCAAATGTTCTAGTGAGGAGAAGTTTAGGGCTTGATATTTTGGTGGTTTGATTTTCCTTACACAGTACACTATTGCCTGGTCACTGAAAATGCCAGAGGATTGGATTCTGCTGGGATTTAAGGAGAGAATCCAGTCTAGCAAGGAATGGTTGAGAGATTTTAGGTTTGTCCATGTGGGTTGGGAAATTAGTTGCGTTATGTTTAGGGGCTCGAGTTGTGTCTGGATTTTGTCTTTTTTAGTATCAAGCAAATTGTAGTTGAAATCCCCAAGAAGTAAGAGCTCACATTCACTTAAAGATTCTCACTTTACGACGCACACTCTTATGATGCTATGCTACACTCGGCTATTGTTCCCTTGACTGATTTAAAATGCATACCGATATTTAAACAGTCACACGACCTCCCCCCAGTAAATCTGCGTGTTACATGGTGGACAATTAACAGAACAATAATGAAGAAATCAAGTTTGCTAATCTAAACATAACAGAGATCACAAATACAGTCAGGGCGGGGGGCCCCTTTTGCCCCTTTTCATGCTGGAGGCAGGATTTCAGTCCCATGCATTAATATGTATCTGCGGCACAGGGACTGTGGTTGTAGAGCATGGGTTCCCAATCTGCTTTTTCTTTTCCCTCCTGCTAGAAAATATATTTTTTAGCGAACCCCTAATTAATAAATCTTATTGCCTACTCAGACTATTGCTAACAAAAGAGGTAGTACAGCCACGTCCTAATATGCCTCGTCGCTGTTAATGCAAAGCATTGTGGGTACCAACTTTGGAAGCTCCTGCTGTGACAGCTCACATTCCTCAATGTCACTCCTAAAGACACCCCCCCCCCCCAACAGGTCAGATTTTCTGGATATCCCCGCTTCAGCACAGGTTGCTCAATCAGTCCCTACTTCAGCACAGGTGGCTCAATCAGTGGCTCAGCCTTTGACTGAGCCACCTGTGCTGAAGCTGGACTATCCTGAAAACCTGACCTGTTGGGGGGTGGGGGGGAGAGGGGGTCTTCAAGACTGGAGTTGAGCCCCCAGCTTTAGAGAATATTAAACACAGCAAGTCTTTTGGTTTGCGGAGTAGCGCACTCAGGACGGCCCCCATTCTAACAGCTGGTTTATTTCTCTCGTTGTTTATATTCATGCAACCCACCTCATTCTCCATGCAACCAAATTGCGGACGTATGGCTCTTATTTTGACTGGCTATACTCGTGTACGTGCAATGTTATCAGACTCAACATTTTTTTCCCCCTTAACAAATATGGGAATATTTTAATTATTTTCAGACGACCAGCCAGAATTCAAACAATGTGACCGTGGGATATTCTATTTCAGTGAATTCCTCAGTTTATATTCCATCAGCCATCACAGAAGTCCTGCTGGCTAATGATGTCGTTTATATAACCAACCTGAAGCGTCGCTTGCCCAGCCTTCAGTATGTACCTGTGCTGGCTGCACCATGGGAGCTGCTGCCCGGATACACCTTCCGGCTAAAAACAGGCAAGTGCACACATTGTATACTACACGTGGATTTGCTGTTACAGTTCCGACAATCAAGTCTATTCCATATTTATAATGGGTGACCCATCCCATCATGGATGGAGAGGCTGAAGAGCGACGATACTGAGTGGTGCTGTGTACCACACTTCTTTTCTCATACATTTAACAGAGCATAAAATAGCCAGGATAAAATGACAGGAAAATAAATGCATCTTGCTTTACCTACAGTACAGTAAACCTTGGGTACAACAATGCGTTAGTCAGGATTAGTGCATTTTCATACACGCACACCACATGAGTAATACGTGGGATTTCGCACAAGGGGATAATTACAAAGCAGTACCACCTCCCACTTTCATACAATTGCCTATGAAGAGAATACTATATGTGGTCTCAGCACTGCAGCCTACGGTTCCGGCATGGGTCAGTAACAATCAATGCCAGTAGTCCCTAACGTTCTTGATATCATTCCTTAGAAACGCATAACAGATGTTCGGAAACGCGATACAGAATAGAGCAGGCGTGGCCAACTCCAATCCTCAACGGCCACCAACAGGTCAGGTTTCAGGGCTATCCCTGCTTCAGCACAGGTTAGTCGTTGACTGAGCCACCTGTGCTGAAGCAGGGATATCTTTCAAACCTGACCTGTTGGTGGCCCTTAGGACGGAGTTGGCCACTCCTGGAATAGAGAGATCAATTGGCATTGCAGCTGCATGGCACTAATGGAGTGTCATTTAACAGGTCATTTTATGTTTAAAAGGCAAGCCCAATTATTTCTATAGGAAAGGTTATTCAGAAAATAAGTGGTGTTACAAATCAGAAGTCTATTTCATCACCTGCACCCAATCTTTAAAAACAGCGGCCTGCTTACTAGAGCAAACGTACAGTATATTTTCTGCACTTTGACAGTTCTGAAGTTAATGGGCACGGGAGGAAATATCCATTCGTGCCGCTACACGCGGAGCATGGAGCAAAGATTACAGACTGCGTTCGAAAAGGCAGCGGTGACCGGCAGCAACTTCACAGTCCAGGTACGTCGGCGTTACACATCCAGCCAGGCGCACACAGAAAAAGCTCGCTGCAGCGCGTGCACATGAGAAACATTGCACTTTATACAACAATTAGCACTTGTTAGTGTTATTTTATGCGTGACCTTACAACGCGACATAGAATATGCAGGCAGAATTAATCCTATTATGTTTTTGAGTATTAAATAATATTAATAAAATGGTGGGTGGGCACATTTCGTAGCGTTTTAGTTTTGGTTCTAAAAGATTTTCGTGTTTTGTGTTTTTGATTTTTAAATAAAAAAAAAAGATTGAATTTTGACTTTTTTTTGTTCTGGAAAATTCAACCGTTATATAACTTCCTACCCCCACCCCACCAAAAAAAAGAAAACAAAATGTTTGCTCAGATTAAAAAATTTGTTCCAAAGTTCAACTATGAGTTAAAATCCAACGTCGGATTTTCAAGCGGCTCGACTCGGAATTCGAATTAAACGTTGATTCCGCAAAGTCTGGTTTTCAGACCCGCGAACATGCCCATCCTCACATATAATAAACGGTACAAGTTTAAGACTCAGAGCCTGCAGAGAGAAAAAACTACCAGGAGATAATAACCTTCTCTCAGAATCTATGTTACAAATGGTATATGAACAGAATGTCCACATATGACCTTCAACTTTGTCAATGTCATAAAAAGCACATCTTTTCAACACTGTATATAATCTGAAGCGGCCGTTCTTGGCCAAAAAAATCCCTACAGACAACAGGGACTTTCAGCCGAACCAGCCTCGAACCTTTAAAGTATCAATCTTCAAAACGAACATCCTTCTTGGTCCATCATGTAAACCACATACTTTTCTACTGCATTAAAATACAGCGATGATTTTCCTGAAAGTAAAAGCAACAGAAAGGGATATACACCTTTGCTTTCAATGTTTGGCATTTCTTTTGCAGCCGTAAACTTTAATAAACAGTCCTTCGTATGTCTGCCCAAGATTTATGTTAACGTGGTTTACACGATGGAGGAAGATTAGAGCTCATCGTTAAAGAATAACCCAGGTGCCGTGATATAACTGGTAACACAGAGCTGGGAGATTTTGGGCACGGGTTATTCTTGCTGCTCTCGCACCTGTTCAGTTCTGCAGAACAATTCGTGATTAAACCTTTTGCAGATGGTAATACACTGCCTGCCGTGCTTCCCCAAGCAGAGAACATTGAAAAAAGACTCAATGTTTTTAAAATCGACACACACACACACACACACACACACACACACACACACACACACACACACACACACACACACACACACACACACACACACACACACACACACACACACACACACAGTAATACTCCACAATCAACCAACCCCCAAAGCAACAGCATTTGTAGTTCCTGTGGTGTAAAAACCACCTTCATTCGCAATGGCACATAGCAACTCAAATTGTTTGTGTTTTGGTTTTTATGGGAAAAATCTGGAAACAAAAAACTCATTTTGTTTTTGAAATTCATGAATTAAATAGAAACAGCCGTGTTACTGCAGTTGCAGAGTAAATGAATACTTTGGAATTGGCTAATACCGGTTTTATTTGGGCTAATGATGGATATTATAAGACAAGCTTTGGAGAGCTCTCTCTATTCCTGAGGACGAGCGATTCTGAGTTACACAGATTCCAGGAGCGTGACATGGATGTATAAACCAAGATAACAGTCTAAGGCAGGTGATGTAGAGAAGGAATTGCAAAGTAAATATACAGACAGGGCAATACATGGATGACATACACACTTCTGTGCTCATCCTTAATAACAGCTTCATAAAAGCGCCTACTTCAGTGCAAGCAACACTGTCAGCTACTCGGCCATTTTAAGAAGTGCCCAAATAGGTACGTGGCTATAATGAATAGAGTGAGTCAGATACTCCTTCCTATAGGCTGTTAGTGTTCCTTAGTGGAGTCATTAGCAGGCATCGATTGGATAACAAGTGTTCTTCATAGTACTTAGAGTAGAAGTGTGAACAATGGGAGTTAGCAGTTGTAATTACTGTAAAATCCATCCTTATTTTCTGTGTACCTCGCTTTGCTCAGCTAGAACATGTACTTGTGAGGAGAAATAGACATTAAACCCTTCCTTAAAGCAGCATTACTACAATCCCGCTATTTCTTTCTTTTTTTTGATATGTAAAGCATGTGACAATGTATCATTCTACATTCTTACCTAAGCTGGCAATCGTTTGGTGCTCCTGCCAATCTGTCAATATCCTGATTGTGTGCCTAACGAAATGGCCGCCTTCTGACTTTGTGCTGCAGTCTGTGAAATGCTGCAGCTGCAGTATAACATTATATTACTAAGTGTAACACATTATTGTTACAGCTTTCAGCGTAATACACAGTCTGCTGTTTGGAACACAGCAACAGATTTCAAAAACGTCACAAAAACATTCGCCGGCTTGGATTTCGCCTTCAAATACATTTATCAGAACAGTGTTCACTGAATACATTGCGTTTTAGACATACGGTATTGTGTACACTGAACGTAATTTACTCTGCATAATTAGCAGAGTGCAGAAAATAATATTCATCATGCATTATGCTCACGGTTATAATGCCATGTTTGGGGCCGTTTGTGCGGTCACTCATTGTGACCGGTTGAACGCAGTATTAAAACATGACCAAGCATGGCTTATTTCTTGTAATGCAGCTTTTCATAGCACTTCCTTTGCTTTGTCCAAGTATAAACTCTTGGATGCCTCCAGCACCCTGGCAGGGTAACTAAAAGCAATCCTCTCCGCATGCCACATGCAAGTTATTGTGGGGGTTTTTTTTTTTGCATTGGTGGAGGAATCAGAAGAAGAAAAAACCCATGGGGTTTCATTGTGAAAGCCAAAGCAGCTTCAATAAATACAGCTCCCGACACTTCAATACAGTTATTTTTCATATTAATTATCACATAGGGCAGGAGTGGCAAACCCCAGTTCTCAAGTGTCCGATTTTAAGTATATCCCTGCTTCAGCACAGGTGGCTCAATCATTGATTGCACCACCTGTGCTGAACAGGGATATCCTTAAAACTTGATCTGTCAGCGGCCATTAAGAACTGGAGTTGGCCACCCAACTATAGGGGGATTTTTTTTACTAAACTCTCCCAGCTGCAAAACTGGGATAAAGTCTGCAAAATAATTGCCCCAGATTAATCCAAGGACCCCCCCCCCCCCTGTTGCTTTGAATGGGATTCCTTTTCTTTGATGAATATGGCTCTGCTGTTAGCACTGGTTTTGCCCTACTTTTGCACCAGGGAGACCCTCGTAAAGAGATCCCTTAGCGTTCTTGATATATTGCAAGGCCCCCCATCGAGAAATACGTTTTGGATAATGATGAATAATTCGGTTCCCTTCCCGCTCCTCAAATTCTACCTATTGTGCCAATTCCAACAGCAAAATGCCCCTACTGAAACTGCAGATACACATATCACACCTGCACAGGTGTAACCGTCCTCCAACCTTATAAGGCTTGGGGATCCACATGAACATTGGGATCCCAAAGGATTGCACAAAACTGCTACTGACGGCAAATAGCGTGTTCCATGTTTTTACGATTCTCCTGATAGATTTTGAGCACTTCCCAAGTTGAGCAGATTCTGACCTTGATCTACGCGGTGAAGAATAGAGGCATTCTCCAGAACGGCTCAACGTCCAGCAACCTCCTAAACCGTCTCACTGGGGAAGTGGTGGGTTACTACCTGGGAGACCCGCCTTTGATCATTGCAGAAGGTAAAGCATTTTACACACCTGCGATAAGCCGACGCACGGCTGTTTCTTTCAGCTCTGAACAATAGAGTTCGCGCAGGCATCAATTAACCAGTGTATCTCAACTACCCTGCAATTACAAGGTCCCACACAAGTATTAGACCGACTGGTAGCGCGGCCGTTTCTGTACTGTACTGAAACCATACAGATTGGTGATGAGCACCTTGGCACATATGGTTGGTTAATTGTTGCCCAGGTAAAGCACACATTATTTCACAGGTAAATGTTGCACAACGATGTGACCATTTTTGGTATTCCACAGTCATCGAAAGTAGGGTTTGGCAACTCCAGTTCTCAAGGGCCACCAACAGGCTATCCCTGCTTCAGCACAGGTGGCTCAATCAATGGCTCAGTCTTTGACTAGCCTTAAAAGCGGACCTGTTGGTGGCGCTTGAGGACTGGAGTTGGCCGCCCCTGCTCCAACGCATCAGTATACTGGGCTTAATCTCACACTCGCGGTGTTTGACCGGTGCATGGTTCACAGCCCGAGACATCATTACTTTCTAACCCACTGGAACTAAACCAGGGATCTTTCTAATCAATAGATTATTATTTCTACCGCTCCACAGCACAGGGCACACAATGCAGAACACGTGAATAGAAATACAACAGAGAGAGGAGCACGATATATTACAGTACAGATTGGAACAGCGATACAGCGCTCTCATTTCTACATCGAATTAATGTTTTTGCTGAATAATAATAATAATGTTTATGCCCTGTGTGGCCCAGCTGTTCAGCACGACACAAACGTTACATGGATTAGACTGCTCTGCATTCAAGAACACGTTTGCTTTTCTATTTTTCTAGCTTTATACTTTCCGAGCATCGACATCTCAGATTCAACAGTAAATAGCTGGGTGATCACAGGTAATATACACACTGCTTTTTATTATATGTACTGTATGCAACCAGAGCTCAAATTGAAAGGGGGTGTGTGTGACATTTATAGTGACACAGTGGAGCCAAACAAAGCAGTTAGACCCACCCACATTTACGTGTGAACAGGTGTAGATAGAAGGCAGGTAAATGTCAGAGCCTGTAGCACTTTTTTTTTAATATCTTTTCTATATTGTTTTGGACTGGTTTGGGATCACAGTCTTTCTGCTGGCAACCCATATTAGTCCTTAGTTTTTTGTTTTTGGAGTGCACCAGGCATCATTGTATTTTTGTACAGTATATATATATATATAATGGTTATTGAGGCAAAAAGTGACACTGTGTGGTCATTTGCATGTCATTTCCCAGAATCCCTTGCTGCAGTGGAAGTGCTGTATGCTGGGTGATAATGGGGAAAGGTGGGGTTGCAGACCTGCCTAAGACATGCAGATGAGCATACAGCTATATTTGCATATATATATATATATATATATATATATATATATATATAAACAACAAAAGATGTGAACCTGCGGCTAACTGAAAAGTGACACTGAATTTCTTAAATCAAAAATCTATCATGTAATGCTAACCAGATAAAGAATAGCAGCTGTATGACGATGCTGGGGACAATAATATGAATATAGAAAAAAGAGAAAAGAAAAAAGTGTCCCACTAAAAGCACTCAAGCAATATAATAATATGAAAAATGTGTTTATTAAAGAACATGGATTACACAAAAAACATTAAAGGTTAAAGCTGCAGTTCAGGCTCCCGTTTTTTTTTTAACTTCAATAGTTTCATGTGGGCAATCTCTACTTACCTAAAAAAAACTGCATAGCTGCCGGTCAATTCGTTCACCGTCTATTGATCGGCAAAGTTTGGCGACATCTTTAAATATGGGGAATGTAAATCGTTGCTATTGGAACAAGCATGCTTGTTAAAATAGAATACAAGAAAATTGGTCTTTCAAAGTTGTTGTTTTTTTTAAACAGAAAATACTAAAAATATTTTTTCTTACTACAGAACTGATTTATTAAAAAACACACATGCAGGATATTGCCTGAACTGCAGCTTTAAAACAGTCCCCATGGGATCCCTACAGCTGATAGAAAATACACAACATGAAAAGGCAATGCTATACTCCTGGATAAGTGAGGAATAACCACTGTAGAGATAGATAAGCAATATATATACTTGCAGGTAATCAATAAGATCTGTCCTGTGGTGAAGACAAACCCGATGCAGTGTTTCGCACCCTAGCATCTTCTGGGGGCGTCAAGCCCCCAGAAGAAGCTAGGGTGCGAAACGCTGGGTCGGGGTTGTCTTTGTGTGCACTTCCCTCTGATCCCCCTTCATTTGATGTGAACTTTCCTGCAATTATACCAGAGATTTTCCGCAATTCATGCCATTTCCGGATTTCACCACAGGACAGATCTGATTGATTACCTGCAAGTATATATAGTGCTTATCTATCTCTACAGTGGTTATTTCTCACTTATTTACTTGCTTGCTTAGGTGACCTAGGTGGTATTGCATTGGCAATTAATATTATCTGCAGTGTATAGTTCACAACACACAGCTTTACATGTTTTGACCGGCCGGTCTTTACACACATCTCAGGAGTTTGTTTTTTCTCTTGGGTAGTATCATTCCGATCGTATTACACACAGATCCAGGAGTATAGCATTGCCTTTTCATGTGGTGTATTTTCTATCAGCTGTAGGGATCCCATGTGGACTGTTTTAACCTTTAATGTTTTTTGTGTAATCCATGTTCTTTAATAAACACATTTTTCATATTATTATATTGCTTGAGTGCTTTTAGTGGGACACTTTTTTCTTTTCTCTTTATTTCTATATTCATGTATATATATATATATATTTTTTTTAAATTTTTTTTTTAACCGTATTTGAGCTAGGGGGTCCTTCAGATTTGAACCAGTATCTCTGGAAGCAGGGGGTCCCCATTGCTGAAATTAATGGGGTTCAGTTCCAGAGACCCCCCTGCTTTAATCCTATAACAAAAAAAATGCAATGCAAGGGGTTTGGCTGCTTTTAGCACCAGAATTCTGCCATCTCCTCCTGTACAAATACTGTAAAAAAAAATACAAATAATAATTTCAGACAGGATTGCGGCTCTGAAACATCACATCGTGTTATTTTTGGATTGGACAACATGTGCTCGCTTTAAAAAGGAAGGTGGTTAGAATCTCTCAGTTATGATTGGGCCTCAATGCTCTTTTTATCTTACATCTCTCAGGAAACATGCTACATAATTTCCCTCTATTGAGAAATAAAGCGGTGGCTACATTCTTTAGATCAGGGGGGTGCAAACTTTTAAGTTTGCGCCCCCCTGTCTCCGCTCCCCCATGCCTATGCCCCCCCCTCCTTACCAGCTCTCGGGCTCCACGCATCATATGATGTCACGACGTCATGTGACGCGTTGCCAGTTGACGCCGCGTTGTCATGGCGACGCGTCGGGCAGAGAGTAGCCGGCTGAGAGCAGGTAAGTGACGTTGCGGAGGCCTCGCGCCTCCCCCTGCATTTAATTTACATGCTTGGGAGAAAAGCGCGGGGGCTCTGCAACCGCGCGCCCCCCTTAGAAAATGCCCCCCCAGTTTGCACACCGCTGCTTTAGATCAGGGGTGGCCATTTCCAGTCCTCCAGGGCTACCAACAGGTCAGGCTTTCTGGATATCCCTGCTTATGCACAGTCTTCGACTGAGCCACCTGTGCTGAAGCAGGGATATTCTGAAAACCCGGCCTGTTGGTGGCAGTTGAAGACTGGAGTTGGCCACCCCCTGCTTTAAATTATATCTAATAGAGAAACATTTCCGCTAAGTGTTTCCAAGGATTCCTGTCAAACAAAACCAGCTCAGTACAACAACCTCCTTTGTCCCGAGGCACATTCTTTGCTTTTAGCAGCACACATTTGTACACATAAATGGATATTGCGACATCCAAAAGCAAACAAATAACATTTCATCTCCATGCAAAAAAAGGACTTGGGTGATCTTATCATAAGTAACGCACATTCTGTGGTTAGTGGGACATATTTTTTATTATTCATTTTCTGTTCGGTTATTTACAAGCACAAATAAGTCAGAGTCCCTTCAAGTTGTGCAAGCAGGAAAAGCGTTTCCAAACAGGCAGGTATATAGACAGCTGTTTTATGGGGTCCTAACAACCGAACACATCATACAACTGGAAATGGAATGACCCAAATGAGTTGGAGGTGGGAGAGAAGTGTTGGTGGTTTAAAGAACCACTTTAAGGGCAAGAAATATAAAAAATATAATGCTGCAAGTGTATAACAGCTGTGAATGCTAAGTATTGCGGCATTTGTTGGTTATAATTACGATGTTGCACTTCTGTAATGGAAACGGTTGTGACGAAGATCGTTTTGTTGAGAATGTGTCTTATTATTCAGGTCCGCTGGTGTCATTTTCAAACTAACCACAATATAGTACACCACAAACTAACCACAATATAGTACACCACAAACTAACCACAATATAGTACACCACAAACTAACCACCACAATATAGTACACCACAAACTAACCACAATATAGTACACCACAAACTAACCACAATATAGTACACCACAAACTAACCACAATACTGTATAGTACTTCATAAACTAACCACAATATGGTACACCATAACCTTACATCTTGGTACTTAAAGGATTGTTGCTACTTTTAGGAACATCACTATAGAAATAAACTTTCTGTTTTCTATCTCCATCAAACACAGCCTACAACGGATTAGCATAAGGCTGCGGTCCCAGTCAGCACTGTGGCACGCGCGCCTGGCAGGGGGGGGGGCGGCGCGTGCACAGCGCTACACCGTGATCTGCGGTCTGAATGGAGAGAGCGTTTGCGACGGGAGGGGGCGTGGTGGTAGGTTTGGGGGGGGGCGTGGCCATAACGTCCCGCGGCTGGTTCGCCCTCATTGGCTGAACCGCCGGCGGGGGCGTGGCCACGCCTCCGTCGCAAATGCTAATCTCAATTTCCCCTGCCTGCCTGAAAACCTGTCGCGCACCGCTGGGGAAAGGTGCGCGACAAGGTAGGAACTGGGACCGGAGGAACTGGGTGGCGGGGCTAGATTATAGTAGTTAGTGGGACCGCAGCCTAAGACTGCACGTCTACTGTGGAGCAGTATCAGAATAGCTCCAGGTGTGATGGTTATACAATGGGCAAAGTAATTCCTCAAAGTACAGGTCTGCCCTCTAGGCACAGGGAGATAAGGTGACTTGCCCAAGGTCACAAGGAGCCCACACCAGGAATTGAACCAGGCTCCCCTGCTTTACTCACTGAGCCACTCCTTAACATGAAACGTATATTCTATCACAGGATAAAATAGTGCATACACATGGTCTTGTTAAGTACATTTGCTTACATATTGATTGTACTGTGCTTAAACATAGTTTTACATGTGCCGCCAATAGTGTGTGATTATGTATTTAACCCGCAGTAATACTAGGAGTCGACAATACTCTCTTGGGAATAAACAACCAGAGTTTTGCAAGACTAATGGAAGAAAGATTGGCGCAACTGTTTCAACTGTCTCATCGGCAAACCAGAAGATTTAAGCGGGCAACTACCATAGAAACGTACACTGTTCAGGTCAGCATTTAAACTAGAACACCAGTAAATTGAAGTTGGGGAGGGGGGGGGGAGGGGACAAAACATGCTTGGAATCGATTTCCAAAAGCCCACAGAGCAGGGGCGGGCCAGTCCAGTCTTCAAGACCCCCAACAGGTCGGGTTTTCAGGATATCCCTGACTGAGCCACTGATGGAACGACCTGTGCTGAAGCAGGGATATCCTGAAAACCTGACCTGTTGGTGGCTGCTGCCCACTCCTGCCCTAGGAGGATATGTCAAATCTTTAACGCTGTACAGATGTCGCAGATCTAGAAATGTCATTAAAATCAGACGGGTGGTTTCATTCTTGTTAGGATCGCGAGGAAGTATAATAATGGCGACAGCGTAGGAAAGGCCAAGATCATCTACTGTGCATTCAGGACACAGAAAATACAGAATAGTTTCTTCTTTCTATGACCCAACTGCACTGAACAAAACCAATACATATTTATATGGCATATGTTTTTATTTTTTGCAGATGGTAAAAATGCAGCGTGTAGAAGGTCTCAATAATCCAGCTGAACTGACATACTATGCTTTAATGAACGGGACTCCAATACCTGGCATTGTGGCTGCGAAACAGTTAAGCACTATTGATCCCCAAACCATGGCCCTGACGTTGGGATACATTGTGCGGATGCAAGCCGATCGTAAGGATGTTTTCTTATCTTCTTCATGGCGTATTCCATTAGATTTCTCAACATGAGTCACAAAAAAGGGGTCTCCAGAGCCAGCAACGTGGGATGCCCCGAACTGGGGTCTAAGAGAGATAAGAAGTGGGGGAAACTGGGAACCAAGGCAAAAAGAATCTGGTCAAGGAGCATGAATAATGAGCAGGCAATGAGAAAGCACACCAAAGCATCAGGGGATCCGTACAGTGCTAAAATGCAAATTTAATGACCTAAAAAGTCATGCTTGCATCCAACGTTTCGTTGCAAAGCATCTTCCCTCCTGATGAAGGAGCTTTGCACCGAAACGTTGGATGCTAGGATGACTTTTTCAGTAATTAAATGACATTTTTTTGGCACTCTATTGATCCCCCCCGAGTTCTCGGTGTTCGTGGCCATTGCCGGCTCATTCATGTGTTTGCTCCGGTTAACTAGTCGAGACTCAGTTAGCACCGGCTGTGCTATTTTCTATTTCGTTGCGCAGTTTCCTGTATGATGGCCCAAAAGGGACAGGGAAACTACAGCAAAATATGCACGAGCCATAAATCCAAATGTTTAATGTGATGATAAATAAAAATAAAAAAAAACACATAGGAAGACGAATCTCCCCGAGATCATTATTTCAGGATTCATGACATGAGGAGCGCAGTGGCTCGACGTACACCTGGGGGTACAACCTTCCAGCCAACCTACTGTAGCGACTAGAACAGGGCTGGCCAACTCTAGTCCTCAAGAGCCACCAACAGGCCAGGTCTTAAGGATATCCCTGTTTAGCACAGTTGGCCCAGTGAAAATGACTGAGCCTCCTGTGCTGAAGCAGGGATACCCTAAAAACCTGACCTGTTAGGGGGGTCTTGAGGACTGGAGTTGCCCACCACTGATAACTAGAGCGGTGAGCAGTCAGCTGGGACATGTCGGAGTGACTTGCTACAAAGTGGTCTTCCGATGGGGTCTGGAAGCCACCGATTTAATCCCCCATCCATATCTCAGATGGATTCTCTGCAATGGTCTAGCATAGGGGGGCTCCACACCAGTCCTCAAGCCCCCCAACAGGTCAGGTCCTAAGGATATCTAAGTTTCAGCATAGGTGGTTCACCTGTGCTGAAGCAGGGATATCCTGAAAACCTGACCTGTTGGGAGGGGCTTGAGGACTGGCGTTGATCCCCCCTGGTCTAGCAAGCGGCTGTACTGTATGTCACTGAAAACTCAGGTTCTGTTGTTGTCACGGATTTTGAAATAGCAAAAACAACAGGAGAACCAAATCATAATGAACCTCTGACCAGAAGAGCTAACAATCTAATATTAAATCCCAAAGGGACAGACAGAGCACAAATGACTCGCTCCCAACACAAACCCCAGTGCATTGTTCCCACAGCCCTGCCCTTGTCTAATGAATCATTCCGTTTATTCACACGCGCTGACAGGCGCCTATAAGGGACATTATTCACACGTATACAGTAACAATGCTACTCACACGTGTACAGTAACAATGCGAGGTACAAGTGGCGGAAGTACATGGTTACATTCCTCATTTCCAGTGACATGTTTCATGTTTCTGGCACAGATTTACAAGCAAACACTGCATTTTTTGGGAGTGGACTTTTCTCATTGTAAACAGAAGTTCATCCAAAAAAAGGAATGCACACTATATCCTAAATAATAATAGTGCCCTTTTCTCTAGTGCGAAGAAACAAATAGGTAAAAAGGCACAGTACCACCTATGACTGGATATATTGCTACCTAGCTTCTCTCTTGTTGGCTTTGGCAGAGACAGGTGAATCCCACATTGGTAATGATCCAGTTGTGCCATCTTCTCTCCCCTTACAAAGCCGTGGTAAAGAACCCCCCGAACAACATGTGGATTATTGCAGCAGTCTTGGCCCCTATAGCTGTGGTCACCGTAATCATCATTATAATCACAGCCGTGCTGTGCAGGAAGAACAAGGGGGACTTCAAATCCGAAAACATGGCCAACATGCCTCCGAGGACCAAGGTAAAACCAAAATCCTTTCAGTGCAAAAAAGGATTTATGTGGGACCATCATCAAATGCACACAGACCGGGCATAAGTATGCGGACGCTCCATCCCAATGGGGCGTTCAATAAGCCACATTCCTATCATGTGGCAGTGGTGTTTCTTATATACAGTACAGGTTTATGTCACCAAACAATGCAATGGGGTGTTTTTTTTTTTTTTAAATCTAGAACTCAGCCCACGCTCGCTTCGCGCACCAAACCCGCCCCCCACGAAATAATGACCCGCCTTCTCTCTCCCCACCCCAACTCTTTTATTTCGTACCTTATGATGTCATCAATTCTTTCTGCCCCTCTCTCCTCCAGCTTTCTTGCTGTCGCATCTGACTTTCTGTCTACATTTTATAGCTATCTGACTCTCCTTATCTGCCACCAGGCTATGTGCATTAGGATGTCACCGATGAGCTATACCTCATGGAGGGGCGGACTAATCATTTTTATAACGTAGTAAGATTAACCAAATAGATTAAAAGTTTTGCATCCTTAAGATGGATGTTGTTTCTCAACAAGTCCAATATTTTCTTCTCGCCAACTTTGTTTTTCAGTATAACTTGTCTACAGGCTCACGAACATTATTGATGACAGACACATTCACAGGAGAGCCTAAAACTGCTTCTGTATTCCTCTTTGCTGCCGGAATGACCAGCTTTGCTCTTCAACCTGTTGTTGTAGAGAAGACATTGGCCATTACAGTCAATTATATTGAGATTTATTTTTATATTAAATATAAATAAATATTATATTTATTTATGTTCCTCAGATTTTGGGCCGTTTCAGAATGAAAACAACTCGTATCTTAAAGAGGCAATCGAAGTCGGGGGGGTCTCCAGAGCCAAAACCCATTAATTTCAGCTCTATGGACCCCCTGCTTCCAGAGATACTTACCTCTGTAGGGGGCGCCGGTAGCCATTTCACTCGATGTAAAGCTCCCGCACCCTGCTGGCCAATGGGAAGCCGTGACGTCCTCCGGTGCAGCTTCCTATTGGCCCGTGTGATGGGGGAGCTGGAAACTTGCAGGAGATACCGGCGCCCCCTTTGGAGGTAAGTATCTCTGGAAGTAAGGGGTCCCCGGAGCTGAAATGAATGGGGTTAATCTCCAGACCCTCTGCTTCAATCCTGGGT